>NW_006408620.1:9384088-9393479 GCF_000296735.1 Chrysochloris asiatica | reverse complement strand
TCTTGTTGTGAGTACTTATCAAATGGCAGATCTTTTCATCCACTTTTCTGTGACAGGTGAAACCAGATCAGGGGATCGAGAGAGATCCACAAGAGAAAGGGAGGTAAAGATGAGAAGGGACAATGTGGGGGAATGAGCACATGATTTTTACTGGACTTATTATTATTAGTTGTTGTTATTGTTGTATGCCCTTGAGTCAGTTCCAACTCATAGCAGCCCTATATAGGGTTTCTGAGAGTGGCTAGTGGGTTTGAACCATTGACCGTGTGGTTACCAGTCCAGTGCTAATCCAACAACATCACACCAGGGATTATTATTACTAGTAGTAATATACACAAGAGCCCTGGTGGTGCTGTGTTTAAGCACTAGGCAGTGAGCTTAAAGGTCTGTGGTTGAAACCTACCAGCTGCCATGCAGGAGAAAGGTGTGGCAACCTGCTTCTCTAAATGTTGTTGTTGTTAGGTGCTGTTGGGTCAGTTCTGACTCATAACAATCCTGTGGAAGATGTCTGAGGAGTAGCTGGTGGATTTGAACCACTGGATTGCAGTTAGCAGTCCAGTGCTTATCCTACAGCGACACACCGAGATCACAGCCTTGGAACCCTATGCAGCAACTAAACTTCAATGAGTTGGTTTGGTTAGGGCAATATGCACGTGGAAGGTGGACAAGGAATAAGAAGGATGAAGGATTAAAGCCAACAAATGATGGTGTGGACAAAGAAAATGAAACTTTTTATGGTTTGCAGAAGAATGAACAAATATGTCTCAGAAGAAGTGCAGCCAGGATGCTCCTTAGAAGCCCAGATGGCAAGACTTTGTCCAAGGTACTTTGGCCATGTCATCAGGAAGGACCAGTCCTGGAAGAAGGACATCAGGCTTAGTAAAGTGGAAGGTCAGCAAAAGAGAGGAAGACCTCCCACAAGATAGATTGGCACAGGGGCAGCGGCACTGGGTACAAATGCAACAATGATTGTGAGAGCAGTGTAGACCCAGGCAGTGTTTCATTCTATTGTATGTGGGGTCACTATGAGTCCGAGCCGGCTGGACGTCACCTAACAGTAGTAGTATGTTTTGAGATAATCGGGGGACATCATCACGTGGCTGTCCCCCCACAGCTCTCTGTGGGTTCCAAGCCTCTGCAGCATCACCGTCCACATCCCCACTCAGCCAGGTGTGTACTGGGCTCGGCCAGTGATGCCCAACTCACTGTCTGAAGGCTGCTGCCCCATCCTGCCCCTCATGGCTGATTTTATGGAATCAACCACAGGGACAAATGGCTCTGCATTTGGACAGCTCTGGTCACAGCTGAAATTCCTGTCACCATTGCCTTATGTGCACTCTGAGAGCATGAGTGTAAATGGCCATCTGTCCAGGAGGCCGGCACCATTGCCAGCATGGAAATGAGCAATCACAGAGCCAGCTCCCCTCCAGACACCTGGAGCCATGGGCTCATGAACAAGACTGCACACTACCAAACAGGACTGCCAGGGGATGGGGAGGCAGGTGGGGGAAAGTGTCCACAGTTCAGCCCCTGGCATAGAAGGAAAGGTCCTTCCAGGTAGGTCATACAAAAGTGATGGGGGTTCAAAGCCATGAGGTCCCTATGTGGCACAAACAGTTGGCACTGGATTAGTGTCTTAACACTTGCCAGTTCAAACCCACCAAGCAGTCCCACAGAAGAAAGACCTGGTGATCTGCTTTTTTAAGATGGCTGTGCTGTCGCACCAGTTCCGGCTCATAGTGACCCCCAAGTATGTAAGGTTTCCCAGTAGCTACTGGTGGGTTTGAACTGCCAAACTTGTGATTCACAGTTCAGTGCTGATCGTATAGCACCAAACTAGGAGTCCAGCCATGAAAACCCTATGGGAAAAGGCAGCATGTGTCTATATACACAAAGCTCAGAAAGCAGGAAGGGGCAAGAAAGGAAGACTTATGGAAACGGGGAACCATGGGAGATGAGGAGGGAGTGCCTTTACAGTGTGGGGACTGCAACCCATGTCACAAAACAAAATGGGTATAAATATCAAATGAAAACCCAACGTGCTCTGTTAGCTTTCACCCAAATATTTTCAGAGAAAAAAATAAAACCTCAGGCCAAGGTAAGAACAATGATGTACTCTGAAGCTGAGTTGTACATTAGTCAGAAGCAGCTTGGGCACAGCCGGTTAGGTTATTTTGTTGTTTTTGTTTATTTGTTTCAGTGTACACCAAATCAATAAAGCTTTGTATGTTCAGCCAAGCTGGAGTTTACATCTTGACCTATCACCTATTAAGATTTTGCCCTTGAAACCGTTGCCTTTTTGGAGACTCAGTTCATTCAAGTGCAAACAGTGGAAATTGGCTTTGCCAAGTAGACAGTGGTCTGTTGTGGTTGCATGTGCTTGCGGAGCCAGCTCAGACCCACGTGTGTGTAGAGTACAGAGCATGTTTTCATGAAGGGACGTGAGCTGGTGAGCTTCCAACTCACATTAGGAGAGAAGCAAAAACAGTCATCAGGGGCATCAGATGTGTTGATTGAATATGTTAACACATCACCAGGGGAATTTTACCCAGGATGAGAGAATACATAATAATAAAATAAACCTTTACCCTTAGATTACCAGTCTCCCTGTGGCAAGAAATGACTCTTGTAAATTTCTCCTGTATCTTTCAAGAAATGAACAACTCATTTACAAGGGAGTAAATAAACAGTTGTCATTGACTTGATCCCAATTCATGGTGACCTTATGATCTTAATGTGTCCGAGTAGCTCTGTGCTCCACAGGGCTTTCAGTGACTTCCCCCCGTCCCCCCCACTCTCCCCCCAGATATGAATCTCTAATCTCTAGGTGTTTCTTCCGAGGTTCCTCTGGACCGAATCTAACCAGCAACCTTTTAATCAGTATTCAAACATTTGACTGTTTGCTCCATACAGGGCACAGGGACCTTAACTTGTTTTTGACACTTAATATATTTCACTGAATACTCTGTATCGGAACATATACGCCTACATCTGTCTCTTTCTCTCAGAGATTATACAACAGTCATTAGAACGGATATCCAGCTGTAGCTATAGGCAAGAGTTTGCTATTATAATTGATGCTGCAAAGCCAACACATCACAAATACCTGTGGGTGCTAGGCAGGCCTTAGTGGGCCTTGCAGGCTTCACGAGAAGTTGTGCACCTCTCTGTGTGCATGTAAACAGATGATTAGATATGGCTTTCATGAATCATGACATCGCTGCTATTGTAGGTACGAGGGTAAATGTAAATAGAATGAAAGAATATACAATGTTCCAACTCATGGAGTCCCCACACACAATGCAATCACATTGTGTGACCCACTGGTTGGTTTTTAGAAGTTGATCACCAGTACTTTCTTCCTAGTCTGACATGGTCTGGAAGTTCCACTGACATCTGTCTGGAATCATAGCAGAGATTTGAATTAATGGGGCATGTGGATTGGAATTGACTGGATGGTACTGGGTTTGGTTTAATGGGGCATACACATAAATAATACTTGGATTCACAATCAACACTTGTGGAAGCAGCAGTCAAGGTCTCAAACAGCACTCTGTATTAGACAACTCTGCTTTACAAGATCTTTTTAAAGTGTTAAATAGCAAAAATGTCAATTTCAGGACTAGGGTGTGCCTGAGCCAAGCTGTTGTATTTTCAATCGCCTCATATGCATGTGAAAACTGGACAATGAATAAGGAAGACTAGATAAGACCTGATGCATTTGCATTATGGTGTTGGTGAAAAATATTTAAAGTACCATGGATGGCCAGAAGAATGAACACACTTGTCTTGGAAGAAGTACAGCCAGAATGTTCCTTAGAAGTTAGGGTAGTGAGACTTCATTTCAACATCAAGATCAAGAGAGATCAGTCCCTGGAGGAGGACATCAGGCTTAGTAAATGAGGTTCACAGACAAAGAGGAAGACCCCCAACGAGACAGACTGACACAGTGGCTGCAACAAAAGCCTCCAACAGACAGTTATGAGGATGGCACAGGACTGGGCAGTGTTTCGATCCATTGTACATGGGGCGCCATGAGTTGGAACTGATGTCACAGCACCTTCTAACAACAACAACAAACAAACAAAGATCTCTCTCTCACACCAGTCTCTCTATACCTGCCAGGGATATTATTCCCAAATGATTGAGTTATTTATACAACAATTCTCATGGAATCTATTCGAGGCCATCGCCAAGCTAGCCACTGAGAAGCAGAAGTAAATAACTCAGAAATAGTATCTGTTGTTATGGAACCATTGTAGCATAGTGTGTTATTTGTTGGGCTACTAACCACAAGGTCAGCAGTTCAAATCCACCAGGCTGCTCCTTTGGGGGACAAAAAACAAAAAATGATGCTTTTCTGCTCCCATAAAATTTGACAGTCTTGGAAACTCTATTCAGGGTCACTATGAGTCAGAACCACCCAATAGTATATAGCAGCAGCAATGAACTAATTGCTTAAGATGATACAGTTGTTACTAGCTGCCATGAATTTAGCCCTTGACTCACGGTGATCCCATGCACCATGGAACAAAACACTGTCTGGCCCTGCACCACCCCCATGATGGAGCAATTTTGATCCACAGGGGTTTCACTGGCTGATTTCCAGACGCCAATCACCAGGCCTTTCTTCCTAGTCTCTCTTAGTCTAGAAACTCTGCTGATACATGTTCATCACACGCATGCCTCCACCAACATGGGTTTTGGTTGCACATGCAGTATAGTGGCCTGGTCTCAGGGTGGTGGTGTTAGGTACTGCAGAGTCGATTCTGACTCATAGTTACTCCATGTGACAGAGTAAAACTGTCCTATAGGGTTTCCGAGGCTGTACATCTCTCTGGGAGCAGATCACCAGGTCTTTTCTTCTACAGAGCCTTTCAATTTGCAGTTGAATGCTTATTCATTACACCACCGTGCATGCAACTTAGTTTCTATCTGCTCAACCAGTCAGCTTTCCAGTTATCAATGCAGCCCTGACCAAGCAAGAAGAGATTCCCCTTCCCCTCTGAGAGCCTTAGCATATACGGATGTCCATTTGTATTCATTTCCTTTTTTATTAGGTGATGTTGAAAGGAATGAGGCATGAAACCCAATTCATAAGAGTGCGGCTCTGAACTGTGGTCAACACGTTGCCCCCCATGATTACCAGAGCCCACTTGCCTTGTGCAGTAAGATCCTGGCCTGCTCATTTTGAGAACAATCAGCAGGATAGAGAGGGGACCGCAGAGGGGGCTCCAGCTCACACACCTCTCTTGTCACCTGCCACAGAGGCGAGGCCTCACAGAAAGCCCACATAAACTCTGGTATCTATGTGCTTACTGCGGATGGGGAAGGTGCTCACTGCAGATGCTGAATAAAAACAAAATGAATGGGGAACTCTCCCATGATCCTTTATGCACCCCGGATACCCGCAGCCCGCTATACTCAGACAATGAATTTGCCACAAGCAGAAAAGGCAAGATGGCTAGCAGTCCCATGGAGACTGCCCCAGGTCAACTTTATCAAAATGATGAAATGCTTTGGGTCTAGGCAGCCCCCTGGGTTGGCTCTAGGTTGCTCTTCCTGGGGTATTAAGGGGTGATGAGGCCAGAACACTGTTCCTGGTGCGTCCCATTGGTATCTCCTGTGTCGCTACTGATAGCAGTTTTATCAAGATAGATCTATGACAGCTCAGGAAGGATATTAATAAATTACCTAGTAATGGAAACTGTGAGCGTTACCCTACTCTCACATCAGTCTTGTGATGATTACTTTGATAGATGCACTGGCGAGATTTCCCCGACAAGGCAGAAATGAGAGACAAGGCACGGAGACCTTTACGGGTGACCTCAGAGGGAACCAGAACATGCTGAACAGGGACGCGCAGAGCTTCGAGACTCAGTGTGTCACCTGTCAGATGGATGGCACAGCTGGCCGACTGATTGTTGAGTCTGATGTCAGATGCAGAAAGGGGAGGTGGTAAAGACGGGGATGGCGGGGCGGGGGCACAAAAGACTGATTGTAGTCATAGGGTTGGGACTGCATTAGAATCCTGCCTCCTCTTAGCAAGTCACTCGGCTATCCTAAGCCTCGGTTTTTTCATCTATGGTAACAGAACTACCATTGCAGGGTTGTAGGGTTGTGGGAGAGTAAACACAATATAATTGGATTGAGTCCTGGTGTAGCACTATAGGATACACACTGGACTGCTGATGCCAAGGGTGGCAGTTCAAACCCACCAGCTGCTCCTTGGACATCCCATACTAGGTCTATAAGTGTCGGCACCAACTCAATAGCACTTAACAACAATTAGATTGAAGACAGATATGCAAATAATACTTGTATACTCGTTCAATGCAGCGTAATTCACAATAGCCAGTGGTAGAAACAACCCAAGTGTCCATCAAATGAAGAGTGGATACACACAACGTGGTCCATACATACAGTGGAATACGACAGAATCGTAAGAAGAACAACGCAGTCTACGTATGGCATTTATGACAGTATTTGATGATCTTCTACTTCCATGTTTCCATGAACTTTTGGAAGCCCCCTCATCAATAAACCTTGAAAACGTTATGCCGAATGAAACAAGTACGTCACAAAGGATACGTATTGTAGGATCTCGCTGATATGAAATATCTAGAAGAAACAAGTATAAAGACCTAAGTTTGCCAGTGGTTAACAGGAGAAGTCAGGAGGTAGATGGCACTCAACAAGGATGCAATGTACAGAGGACTGTTTCTGCTAAGAGTGACGGCGTAATTCAAGAATGGATAAGGGTGATGGTTGGCAGCAATGAACAAAATGAATGCCACTGAACTGGCTATGTGAAAATTGTTGAGATGCTGAGAGCTTTGTTAGACACAGATGAGCATTTGCCACTGTTTTAAAAAATTACAATAATATAGGAGCCCTGGTGGCACAGTGCTAAGCGCTCAGCTACTAACCTAAAGGTTGGCGGTTTGAACCCAGCAACTGCTCTGTAGGAGAAAAATATGGCCATCTACTTCTATAAAGATTTGCAGCTTTGGAAACTCTATGGGGTATTCTACTCCATTCTATACGGTTGATATGTGCCTGAATCAACTAGACAGAAGTGGGTTTCATTTGGGGGTTTATGATCACTAGCCTGCTAACCCAAAGGTTGGCGCTTCCAACCCGCCAGCCACTCTGAAGGACAATGATGTAGCAGCCTGCTTCTATAAAGATGGTAACCTTGGAAACACAGTGGGAGGCAAGTCGGAGGGCGTCAGAATCTACTCCACAGTACTGGGTTAATGATAATACTAATTGGAAAGTTCTAGAACCAGTCTGCACTCAGTGTGGTCATTGAGAAGTGTAGGGGCTACATGAAGAGATGATAAATGTGGTCATGATTGCTGTAAGGGAAGAGGGAGCCAAGACAAAACAGCTAAAGAGAGAGGTGTTGTCAGTCAGCATCACCCAACACAAGTTATTTGAGTTCCTGGCATTCTGCAGATTCTGGGATGCATGCTGAAGTTGGACATGGCGTCAGTCCATGAGGAACACCAAGTCTGGTGTGGTCAGCAAGTGTATAATCAAAATAAAGTGTGATAAGGGATACAGGCTGGTGCCCACCCAGTAATGAGCAGGGTGGTCTTTTAAAGGAGGCCAGGGAATACTTGCTTAGCAAGGTGAACTTGAAACAGAATTCTTCAGGATAAGGAGAGACCAATAGAGGAAAATGTTAAAGGTGTTTCTTGTAACGCAAGTAAAAAGTCCTGGGAACATCATGGGATTCAGTGCAGTTGGAAAGTAGGGTAGGAGCTTGGGAGTGGAGACAGAAGCAAGCCTAGGTCAAATTGACTGAAGTCAATGTGCTAACATATATGGTGGTAATTGACTGAAGTCAGTGTGTTAACATATATGATGGTAATTAACTGAAGTCAATGTGTTAACATATATGGTGGTGGTTGGTTGGTGGTTATGTGCTGTGAAGTTGGCCCCAACTCATAGCAACCCTGTCTAAGGATTTCCAAGGCTATAAATCTTTATGGGAGCAAAAAGCTTCTTCTTTCTCCCATAGAGCAACTGGTAGATTTGAACTAGTTACCTTGTGGTTAGCAGCCCAGCTAACAATCCACTATGCTATAAGGGCTGTAATAATAGAGTGAGGAACCATTTGCTTCTTAGCATCTCTTTCTCACCTATTTTTGCAATCATTTCTCAATTCCCAGTGAGAGACCTGCATCAACAGCATGCCTGCTAATTTTGTGAATCACAAATCTGACCACAGAGGCTGAAGTACAGAGAGTCCCTCAAGACACACTCTGCTGTTAAATCTTTTCACCTAAGGGTCTGAGGACAAAGAGCCTCCCCAGAGAAGCAGTGACGCCAGAGATGGAGGCAGAGACCATGATGTGGAGAGATGGAGTGACTAGGGACTTTAGACACAGAGAGGAAGAGGGACTGTGTGCTGACAACCGAGGGGCAGGCTTGCAGGGTATACCCTTTGGTTGGTTGATAATGCATGGAGGGGATTGTAACCATGGCAATGAAACAATATATGATAGAATGAATGTAAAGCTAATGCTCTCACATGTAAACTATCACATAATTCACAATAAAACATTATATATATATATATACACACATACATACACCAAGGGGTTTTTAAAAGTTTGTGGAAAAATGGAATTTAAAGATAATGAAAGTTTTCCACGAACTCTTTGAAGCCCCCTCATAAAAAAGCTAGTATGTTTATATTTTTATCCAAGTAGATTTAAAATATTATCAGAAATAAAGAGAATTGTTGCATCACACACACAAAAAAAAACAATAAATGACCAAAAAGAGAGAATAATGTTGAAGGTGTCTGCATTTAACAATAAATGAGGAATTAATGTATATGAAATAAAACCTGACAGGATAAAAGGAGGAATAGGCAAATCTAAATGATGCTTAGAAAACACACAGCCTTCTTTAAATAACTGATAAAATATACAGAAAGAAAAATAAGACATCAGTAAGGATATGTAAGGTTAGAATGCTTTCTAATGTTGAAACAGTTACCATTCACCAGGTGATGCAGGCATTAGACAGCCATAGGAATGAATTAACAAAAAGATTCGAGAGACAGAAAACTGACAAACAGACCCCCAAATATAAAACCCATTGGTTTGTGACTAAAGTACCAAGGTAAATGGGGGGCAGGGGGGGAGGTGGCTTGAAAACAGATGGCATCAAACACCTGGACATTTTCTAGGGAAAACGACTCTCTCTCCCTACCCACCACACACAAGATAATATTTTTTTAAAAACAATCATACAAATCCCACCAGGTAGGAAATAGTTGTTGTTGTTGTTGTTAAGTGCCGTCGAGTCGGTTCCGACCCATAGCGACCCTGTACAGGGTTTCCGAGGGTGTAAATCTTTACGGGAGTAGAAA
>NW_006408620.1:9383097-9383988 GCF_000296735.1 Chrysochloris asiatica | reverse complement strand
TGGCTGTGTGCCGTGGAGTCGGTTCCGACTCATTGCGACCCTGTACAAGGTTTCCAAGGCTGTAAATCTTTACGGGAGCAGAACACCTCATCTTTCTCCCACGGAACAGCTGGTAGTTTCGAACTGCTGATCCTGAGGTTTGCAGCCCGATACATATAACACATATAAGCATATGTAGTCCCTGTGGTTTTGAGTTTGCAATCCTATGTATAGCGCTTGACTTTTGACTTGCTAGCTACAGAAGCTGACTTGACATAAACTCACAAAGGGGCTTCAAAATTTTGCGGAAAAAAATACCATTAGCTATTCATTCCATGTTTTGTGAAGTTTTTGAAGTTCAATCATGTATATATATAGTCACTGGGTAGATCACATGGTTAAAGGATTCAACTATTAGTTGAAAAATCAGCAGTTCAAACCCAGCCCCCACTGATATGCGTATTTGTCGCCCGGCACCACCATTGCTTCTATGGAGCGAGAACTCAAGAGCTTTGAAACTCTAGGCAGATATTCCTAACACTTTACAAAATTCAAACTTGTGTTGTTCAAGGGTCAACTGTGTACTGTGTATATTACCTATCTATCAATATATGTGGAATCCTGGTGCGGCACTGCAGGATAAGCACTGGACTGCTTTCCACAAGGCTGTTGTGGTTCAAACTCACCAACCACTCCTTGGAAACTCTATACAGGGTCTCAATGAGTCAACAGCACTTAACAGCTATGTATGTATGTATGTATGTATGTATGTATCTATCTATCTATCTATCTATCTATCTATCTATCCATCCATCCATCTATCTATCCATCCATCCATCTATCTATCTATCTATATCATCTATCCATCTATCTATCTATCTATCTATCTATCTATCTATCTATCTATCTATC
>NW_006408620.1:9371369-9380303 GCF_000296735.1 Chrysochloris asiatica | reverse complement strand
CATCTTTCTCCCGCGGAGCAGCTGGTAGTTTCGAACCGCTGACCTTAAGGTTCACAGCCCGATTCGTAACCACTACGCTACCAGAGCTCCTTAGCACCTCCAAAAATTACCCCTTCATAAAAGCATTTGGAACACTGGCAAGAATTGTACAAATGTTTTCAGAACACTACAAAATTAGTCCAAAGCTTGTAACAATCTTGTTTGGTGCCATTGAGCTGGTTCTGACTCACAGTGACCTTATGTACAATAAAACAAAACATTGTCTCGTCCTGTGTTATCCTCAACAGTGAAAGGAGAAAACCCAGACACATACCTTTCTTGATTTCAATTCCTTGTTCTCTTCAAACTGCCTCTTGGTCTGTGTACAGGTTCTGCATGAGTACAATTACAGTGTTCTGAATTCCCATTCTTTATCATTCTTTACCCATCATTTATTATGATCCTCACTGTCCAATGCCTTTGTGCACTCAGTAAAACACAGGTAAACATTTTTCTGGTGTTCTCTGCTTTCAGCTAAGATTCATTCATCTGACATCAGTTATGAGATTCCTGGTTCTATGTCCTCTTCTGAATCTGGTTTGAATTTCTGGCAGTTGTCTATTGATATACTGCTACAACCATTTGTTAATAATATTTAGCCAAATTTTATTTGTGGATGATATGAATATTATTGTTTGATAATTTCCTAATTCTATTGGATAACCTTTCATTGGAATTAGCAGAAATATGGATCTCTTCCAGTCATTTGGCCAGGTAGCTGTCTTCCAAATTTCTTAGCATGGATGAGTGAGCACTTTCGGTGTTGTATCTATTTGTTTGAAACACATCAATTGTTAGTCCATCAATTACTAGGAAACTTGTTTTTCATGATGCTTTCAGAGCATCATGAAAATTTCTTGAATTTCTTCCTTTGGCACCATTGTTTTTTGATCCTAGGCTACTACCTGAAATGGCTGAATATTGACCAATTATTTTTGGTACAGTGACTGTATTCCTTCCATCTTCTTTTGATGCTTCCTGCATCATTTAGTACTTTGTCCATGTTGTTGTTGAGTGCCATCAAGTCTGTTCTGACTCATAGCGACCCTGTACAAGGTTTCCAGGGAGCATCTAGTGGGTTTGAATCTCTGGCCTTGTGGTTGGTTCACAGTTCAGGGCTTATTCTAGTGAGTGCCACACCAGAACCCCATAGAATCCTTCAATAGAGCAACTCGAGGTTTGAATACTTTCTTCATTTCTTTCAGCTTGGGAAATGTCACCATGTTCCTCCCTTTTAGTTTTCTAACTCCACGTCTTTGCACATTTGCACATTTCATTATAATACTTCATCTACAACTCATATTGCCCTATGAAATCTTTTGTTCTGATCTTTTACTTCATCATTTATTCCATTTGCTTTGGCTATTTTTTGTTCAAGAGCAAGTTCTAGAGTCTTTTCTAACATTTCTTTTTCTCTTACTCTTTCTGTTTTTTAATGATCTTTTGCTTTCCTTATGTATGATGCCCTTAATGTCACCTGGGGTTTGATCATTAGTGTTCAATTGTTAAACTACCCTAGGGAAGATTTCAAATTCAGGTGGGATACACTCAAGGTTGTACCTTGGCTCTCAGAGACTTGTTTCTGTTTTCTTGAACTTCAGCTTCAACATGAGCAATTGATGGTCTGTTCCACATTCTGTCCTGGCCTTCGTCTCTGATTGGTTATATTGAATTTTTTTTCATCATCTCTTTCAACAGACATAGTCAATTTAATTCCTGTGTATTCTGTCTGGTGAGGTTCACATGAACAGTCACCATTTATGTCGCTTTAAAAAATGGTATTTGCCATAAAAAAATCATTGGTCTTATAAAATCTCATCATGTGATCTCCAGCATCATTTCGATCACCAAGAGTTATTTTCCAACTATTGATTTGTCTTCCTTGTTTCCAACTTTCACATTCCAATCACCAGTAATTATCAATGCATCATGATTGCATGTTTGATCCATTTCAGGCTGTACAAGTTGGTAAAAATCTTTACTTTCTTCATCTTTGACAGTATTGGTTGGTTGGTGCATCTATTTGAATAATATTCATATTAACTGGACTTCCTTGTAGACATATGGATATTCTCCTATCACTGAAAGCATTGTACCTTCTGGAATGATCTTGAAATGCTCTCTCTGACAGAGTGAATGGAAACTGTTTCTCTTGAGTTTGTCATTCCCAACATAATAAAGCATATGATTATCTGATTCAATGTGGCCAATACCACTCCATTTCAGCTGACGAATGCCTAGAATATGGATCTTCCAGTATTTCATTTTTTACAATTTTCATTGTCCTTGATTCATACATCATATGGTTCCCATTCCAATTACTAATGAATGTTTGCAGCTGTTTTAAGTCACATTAATCAGCAAATGAAGGTCCTGAAAGTTTTGCTCCATTCACCTTCAGGAGGCAGATTTTCCCCAGTCATATTGGGAATACCTTTCAACCTAAGGAGCTCATCTTGTGTGGCACAATACCAGACAGTGTTCCTCTGCCAACCATAACCATCTTACAGGACAATTGTTTCAGAAGTAGACTGCCAGGTTCTTCTTCCCAGTCTTAGTCTGGAAGTTCTGCTGAAACCCATTCATCATGGGTGACCTGCTCGTATTTGACATACCAATGGCATAGCTTTCAGCCTCACAGCAACATGCAAGCCATCATGGTATGACGAGTGAGCAGCAATGTTAGGAAAATTTATTCTGGGAAGATGGTTGAATCTCAGTAAGAACACCCACTTTTAAAATGTTTGAACTGCCTTACCCCCACCCCCTCTCTCCAACTCTGAGGTAGCATTGAGATGTACAAGCCTCCTAATCACACTGAAAAGTCACAGCTGAGCTGGAAGGCATCCTGGTGGCGCAACAGTTAAGTGCTCCCCTGGATAACTGAAAACCTGGTGGTTCAAACCCACTCAGTGGCTGTGCAGGAGAAAGGGCTGGAGATCTGTGTGTGTAAAGATGACAGCCTAGGAAACCCAATGGGGCAGTTCTAGTTGACCACCTGGAACCATCATGAGTCACAGTCAGTTGGATGGCAGCCAACAACAGCCAGAAGGGATTCAGCTCCTTAAAAGCCCCATTAGGGAGGATTTGTCATCATTTGATCTGTTTGGCAGCTGTCTGAGCACTCCCCACTCAAAGACTTGTCTTTATTTGAATTGACCCAGACTTGCTCAGTGTCAGAGTCTTTTCCTTTTGGGGAGAAATCAATGAAATAGAGAATAAAAGCACAATATTGACAACAAATAAAACCAAAAGTTGTTTCTTTGATAAAGTAAAAAACAAAACACGAAAACACCTGACAGACATTGAACTAGACTGACCAAGAAAAAGGGGCTGTAACTGTTCACATACCAGATGTGTTGTTGTTAAGTGCTGTCAAGTTGGTTCTGACCCTCAGCGACCCTGTATAGTGTTTCTAAGGAGCAGTGGGTGACTTTGAACCGCTAATCTTGCAGTTCATACTGACCTTGTGTTTATGTGCTTATCCTACAGTGCCATACCAGAACTCTCCCATACCAGATATAATAAAGGATTAAAAGAGAATACAATGAGCATTTGAGGTTGCCACATTAGCTAAACTGGAGGAAATAGGCAAATTCTAGAAGATACAGCCTAGCTAAACTCAAGGAAATATAGAAAAACCTGAACAAACATACAGCGTGCAAAAAGGAAAGAATTTCCCATAATGGAAAATCATGGCCCAATGGCGACACTGGTGAATTCCAGCAAATGTTTCAAAAACTAACACCAATCTTCACTTTCCCAAACTGAATAAACCAAAGAGGCAGGAACACTTACCAACTCTTTCTATTAGGCCAGTATTACCCTGATAACCAAAGCCAGACAAGAAATTCACAAGAAACACATTGATCAATATCCTTATGAATATAAATGTGAAAACTCTTTTTTAAAAAAAAAAGAAAAAGAAAAAGAAAGAAAGAAAGAAAATCTATGTCAGGCCAAATCTAGCACTATGTAATTCAAATGTCCATCAATTGATAGATGGATAAGCAACCCACAGGGTATACATAAAATGGAATATTATTCCAACACAGAAAGAAACGGAGTATGGATACATGGCTACAATGTAATGAACCTAAAACTCAATTACCAAGTAGAAGCAGCCAGACACAAAAGTTGCCACATAGTGTATGGTCCCATTTATATGTCATGCTCATAACAGGTAAATGCAGATTTGTGGTTACCAGGGACTGAGGACTGTGACTGCTAACAGTAACGGGCTTTCTTATCATGTAAGGGGAACATTCTGGTGTTTGATGATGATGACGGCAATTGCACAGCTTTAGAGATATTCTACAAAGTATTCTACTGTATAATTTATAAGTGCTCATTTTATGGTATGTGGAGTGTATCTCAATTTTTCAAAAAAAGAAAATAATCTATAACCATAATGCTTCCAAAATAAGAGCTAAAAAAATGCCCTGAAGACCCCCTTGGTTAGGAAAATATTTCTTGACACTGATCACATAAAATGGTAAGTAAAAAGTTGGTCATTTGGACTTCATCTAAAACAAAAGAAAACCAAAAACCCACCTGCTAACTAAAAGGTATCATATAAGACAATGAAAAGGCAAATCCACACTTAGGGAAGGGCTTATCAAGCACAAGTCTTACATTTTATATATATATATAATAAAAAATACAAGTTTTATTACATATGAAGCCTTGAGTTGATGAGGCATTTCATCAAAGATGATGTACAAATGATAAACAAGCACATAAAAAGAATGAGAGGCATGGATTTTCACAGGAAAATGGAAATTAGTACTCTAATGAGATACTACTTCACACCTACCACAATGGCTACCACTGAAGGAACTGGGAATGCTAAGTGTATTCTGACAGAGTTGTGGAGCAGTTCGAACCCTATGGAGTATAAATACCCAGTGTCCTCAATTTGACTCTGGCTCATAGAAAAGGACCAGTCCTTGGAGAAGGGCATGATGCTTGGTAAAGTAGAGGGTCAGTGAAAGGGAGGGAGATCCTCATGGGGAGGAATTGGCATGGCTCCAACAATGGGCTCTGCCAGCAATGATTGGAAGGATGGTGTGTGTGGTTCTATCATCCTTGGAGTGGCAGTGAGTAGGAACCAACTCAATGGTACCTGGCAGCAGCAAAGAAATGTGAAGTGCTGCAAAATGTTGGATAATTATCGTAGAATTTCATATGAACTCAAACATGCACATTCTACGTTGCTGTTGTGTGCCATCAAGCCAGTTCTAACTTATAGAGACCCTGTATAGGGCATCCAAGAGTAGCTGGTGGGTTTGAGCTGTTGACCATGTGATTATCCCACAGCCAGTCCACTGCTGATCCTACAGCAACACACCATGGACTATATGACCTAGAAATTCCATCCCTAGTCATTTATCCATGAGACCTGAAAACACATGCACAGACAGTAAGTATAAGAATATTCATAGAGGGTTTACTCATCATTCACCAAACAAGAAACAGACTTAAACAATTGAATTTGTCAAGGACTTCATTCTTCTTGGATCAACTATCAACACTCATGGAAGCAGCAGTCAAGAAATCAAATGACATATTGTATTAGGCAAATCTGCTGCACAAGAGCTTTTTAAAGTGTTGAAGAACAAAGATGTCAGCTTGAGGACTAAGGTGGGCCTGACCCATGCCATGATATTTTCAATCACCTCATATGCATGCAAAAGCTGGGCAGTGAATAAGGAAGACTGTAGAAGAATTGATGCTTTTGAGTTATGGTGTTGGAGGAGAATATTGAAAGTGCATGGGTTGCCAAAAGAACCAATAGATCTGTTTTGGAAGAAGTGCAGCCAGAGTGCTCCTTGGAGGCCAAGATGGCCAAACTTCGGCTCTCATACTTCAGACATATTGTCAGGAGGGATCAGTTGCTGGAGAAGGATCTCATGTTTGGTAAGGTGGAGGGTCAGAGAAAAAGAGGAAGACCCCCAGTGAGATGGATTGGCAAGTGGCAGCATCGATGGACTCAAACATGGCAACAGTAGTGAGGTTGGCCCAGGATTGGGCAGTGTTTCGTTCTGCTGTGCAGAAGGTCACTATGGGTCAGTACCAACTCGATGGCACCTAAGAAGAACAATGCCCAACAGCAGAAGGAACACATTGTGTTTAGTCATGCAATGAATACTAACCCACTGTCATCGAGTTGACTGTGACTCACAGAGACCCTGGAGTACAGAGGAGACCTGTCTCATAGGACACCCTAGGTTGTAAAGCTTTGTAGAGGCAGAATGTCAGAGCAGTTGGTGGGTTTGAACCACTGATCTTTACATTAGCAACCCATTGCTTATCTACTGTGCCATCCGGCCTCCTTCAACCAATGAGGAACACCAGGAACAAACTACTGAGACAGGATACTGAGTGAAGAAAACCAAAGCAAACCCGTTCCCATTGAATCATTTCTGACTCACTGGCACTGCATATGAGTTCGAGCAGTGGCCCTCGGAAACCCTATACAGGGTCGCTATGGGTCGAAACCGATTCTACAGCACTTCACAACAATAACAATAAGTGCCCTATAGGATGATTTTTTTTCAGCAATGTATCACCAGGACTTTCTTCCAAGGTGACTTTGGGTAGAATCGAACCACCAATCTTTTAGTTACTGTTTGAGTGGAAAGCACTAGTGTCACAAGGAATCTTGAGTGGATGGAGTCAGTAAATGTGTGTGAAATTCGAGTACAGGGGAAACTAATCTATGCTGCTTTTGCTGCTGTTGTGTATCATCCAATCAATTCCAACTCAGAACTCTACTTTTAGAGCTAACCCCTAGGGTTTTAGGCTAGGCTGTAATCTCTTTGCTGTTATATTGTTGTTAGGTGCTGTTGAGTTGTTTCTGACTCCGAATCCTGTGCACATCAAAATGAATCACTGCTCGGTCCTGAGCCATCCTCACAATTGCTACGCTTGAGCCCACTGCTGCTGCCACTGTGCCAGTCCATCTCATTAGGGTCTTGCTTTTTTTTCGCTGACCCTCCACTTTACCAAACATGATGTTGTTCAAGAACTGGTCCCTCTTGATAACATGTCTGAAGTATAAGAAGCAAAGTTGTGCTCTCCTAACTTCTAAAGAGCATTCTGGCTGTACTGTTTCCAACACAGATTTGTTTGTTCTTCTGGCAGTCTGGGAATCTTTTAGGGAAGCCTACTTACAGGTCGTTTCTCCTGCAGAACCTCTGGTGAGTTTGCAAATCCAAAAGTTCAGTTAGGAGCCAAGAGTTCCTTCATGTATGGTGACAGAGATCTGAAATCTATTACCTCTAGCAGGAAGTGATTAATGAAGGGGACCATGAGCGAATTTCAACAGGTAATGGAAAAAGTCTAGATTGTGAAGTTGTGGTTATACAACTATGAATGTGCATTTGTGTGTTTGTCAGTGCTCTCCAGCTATCTGTCTGAACCCTTAAACATTTAACATTCAGTTATTGCAAAGTAGATTTCAAAATGGGGGAGGGGGATGTATTCTTGACGTGCGTATTTATTGAATGATCACTCTTTACAAAGCACAGATTTATATCCTCATGGAACTTATATTTTGGGGGGAGTAAGTAAAGGTTTTGAGGCAAGACACCAACAAATAAATACTGAATGATATCAGATTGAGATGGCCCTCACATTTTTCAAAAATCAATCTATGCCCCACCATCTTCAATAAATGGATCCCAAACTTCAATCTTTAGAGTTGGGCTTATCCAATATTCTGGGTTCTCTGGCCTCTCCTCCAACTGACAGAATAAGCAAGAAAGAATGAAGGCACATTTGTTACTGTGAACAGAGACGTTTTATAATTTCCTGGTCACAGCAGTTTTTGGAAGGGATTAATCAATCACTGAAATACCTCCTATCAAATGCCCTAAAATATTTTGAAACTAATAATGGTTTTGGAAAAAGCCTCCCCAGAAGTTGCATGCTCTACAACATATTTTATAGAGTTCCTACTGGGCTGATTACCTTTTCAAGCAATAGTTTCTCCTTTGAAGCTTTACGTTTTCCCTGTTAAAATACTAATAGATCTGTATATTTCTCATTAGAATACTAATAGATCTGTCTAAGGAAGAAAGGAGAAAATGATGCTCGTAAAACAAATCCTCTCAAAATTATTCCTTCTACTCTGTTTTTGCTATATATAATTGTATGTATTTTATATAATTGTGATCATTACATGCCTGCACATCTAGGCATAGACCCAAAACACTTAGCTAAGAAACCTTTACACACTGAGACAAGCACAGTGGGTAAAGTTTAGTTCACAGTAACTTTAGCCGCTAGGAATAACAACATACTTAGCTGAGATTGGAAGCGTTTTCAAAGATATATTCAAGGAGCTAACAGAAAAGTTGAGGTACATCTATGTATGTTTAGCTGAGGACTATGAAATGCACGAATAATCTTTTTTCACTTAATATTAGAGATTGTACTCTTCATATTTTTCACAATGATCGCCTTAAACATCAACCTGAAAGGTTATACAATATTCATTAGAGGATGTTATTGTTAGGTGTTATCACCAGGTCTTTCTGCAGAGGAGCCATTGGGTGGGTTCCAACTGACAACCTTTTGGTTCATAGTCGACTCCTTAACCATTGTACCACCAGGGCATAGACATTATATTACACACCAAGCATTCTGTAGCATTTTGTTTTGCTGAAGTTGGTACATGTTTATGTGCTCCCACTTTGTTGGTGACTTGGTTATCTACTGTAAAAACGCTCTTCCCATTGTAAAACTGCATCTCCAGCATTCCCCTTGTTTCAGAAGGAGTCCAGAACCTGGCCCAGAAATCGCATCTCTGCTGACACTGACTTGCTACAGTGAGGCTCTAAACATTTTAATTTGATCCTGCCTCTCTGGAGACTCCTTGACTCTCTGTTA
>NW_006408620.1:9361670-9371229 GCF_000296735.1 Chrysochloris asiatica | reverse complement strand
TGCCTAGAACAGCATTTATTCCGACATGAAAGTTCCGTGATTATGTGTGGAACGAATGTATTACGAGTTTTGAAAAAGCAACATACACGTACTGAGAGTTAACTGTGTGTCAGCTTGCCTGACACTCAGAACAAGTCTGTGTGTGTCCCTCCAGATTTCCTGCATTCTGCCCCCATGGACAAATCCCTGCCTGCAGCTCCGGTTCGTTCATCTGCAAAATGAGCCCTTGGACCTGGCTCATCTCAAATGCAGTCTGTGCTACCTGTGGACCAGCCAAAGATCCTAAGATACTTTCTTTGTAACCGTTTCTGTTCCCGCCCTATGTCCCAGTACGAATCCCCGGTTATGGTGGACCAGGATGGTGGACCAAAGTCTCAGTATAAGTACATTCTGGGATTCAAGGAAGGGAGATGAAAGATCATGATGACCTTCATTACACAGCGCTTAGAGGATATTGTTCCTGGTGATTAAGATACATCTCTGTTTTGTAAGCAGAATTAAGCTTCTATTAACCAACTCTTGGAGTCCTGGTGTGGCACTGTGGGTTAACGTGCCAGACTGCAAAGCCATTTGAATTGCAAGGTCGGTGGTTCAAGCTCACCAGCTGCTAATTGGAAACCCTATTCAGGGTCGCTACGGGTTGGAACTGACTCGACGGCACTTAATAATAACAACAATACCTCAAACTAAGGAGCTCTGGTAGCATAGTGCTTACCAATCAGACTGCTAATCTCACAGTCAGGAGTTTGAAACTACCAGTGGTTCCTCGGGAGAAAGATGAGGCTTTCTGCTATGAGTCGGAACCGACTCCTTGGCACATAACCACCACTACCAGGCCGCAGACTGGAGTCCTGGTGTGGCAATGTGGATAATGCACTGGACTGCAATGTCGGTTTGAACCACAAAGTCGGCAGTTCAAACTCACCAGCCACTCCTCAGGACCCCTCTACAGGGTCACTATGGGTTGGAACCGACTTGACGGCACACAACAACATGCCTGGGATGGTACCATGTCAGGGGAGTCAGAGGTGATTGATTTTGCTGTTGTTGTTGTTGTTGTTGTTTGGGTGAAAGTTTACAGAGTTCATTAGTTTTCCAGTTAACTGTTTGTTCCATGACACTGACTGGGACCCCCTCATTTTAACAGGACTGTCCCCACTCCTTCCCTAGGTTCCCATGTCCACGTTTCCATGCACCCTTCTTTGCTCTCCGCTCCTGACTTCTGAGCTTTGTTTCGTCTTGTATGGTTGAACATACTCAGGTGTGTGTTCTTACTGGGTGGTCTTATTCACATGATAGGCCTGTTATTCACGTGATAGGCTGATCATTGACTCCTAGGGGTGGGTTCAGATCCAGGCTGGAGGGCCTAAGGGCCACCATCAAGCTGGTCTTTTGATGGTTTTGAATTTTGTCCTTTATTCCAGGATCTTTATCTGAGCCATGAGCCATGAGCAGTGTAGCCAGGCACCATCTTGTTCTTCTGGTCTCTGGGAGAGGAGGCTGTGGCTCACATGGTCCATTCATTCTTTGGACTCATTGTTTCCTTGAGTCTTTTATTTTGTTTTTAATGGACAATCGTATTGTTTATTTAATAGATCATCAACTTTGTCTTCATAGCTGCTTAAAACTGGAATTTCTTATTTCCATTCCAATAATAATACAATGACAAAGTTAATCAGAGTATACAACATAAAGAGAACTAAGCTAACACAGCTCACTTTCTTTTAACATCAAAATATAAATACACACATTCTAGAAAGTACTAGTTAACCACTAGAAATTGAAATGGGATCTTGAAGACTGCAGGAAAATCCAGAATGTCATAATGAGCTGAGATGCTGTGAATGTATTTTATGGGTTCCTGATGCTTCATCTCTTGCCCGTAGCAGAATCTTGACAAGCTAATGCCAAAGGGAAAATGCTCAGTTGACTTAGGACTGTGTACAGGAACCAAAGGGCAGAAAATCACCAAACATTGCTGAGAGCATCCACCCCAGGAAGAACTTTACCTTCCAAGAGCTCCATACTAGCCCCACCCCCAGTGTTCACATGACTGACTTTCTCCTCGGTGTTCCACTTACTACAGCAAGTGGTAGTATCTCCACCACCTGTGATGGTGAGGCAGCCTCTGGAAGTGGCTTTTACCACCTCATCCATGAGGGCTTTGGTTCCCTGGGAAAAAGCTTCCCATTCAAACACCTGCACAGGTCCATTCCACACAATCTGCTTACCCTGAGTGACAATCTCCACATCCTTCTTGCTGCTCTCAGGACCACAGTCCAAGCCCGTCCAGCTAACAGGTATACCAGAGGCCACAGTGGCTTGGCCAGTTTGGGCATTCTCATCAAACTTGTCAGCAATGACTAAGTCAATAGGCCAGATAATCTTTACACCATTCTTCTCAGCTTTGGACATTAGGTCTTTGACAATCTTGGCTCCCTCTTCATCAAATAGAGAAGTACCAATCTCCATGTTATTGAGTACTTTAAGGAAGGTAAAAGCCATTCCACCACCAATAATTATCTCATTGACTTTGTCTAGCATATTATTGATCAGTTTGATCTTGTCTGCTACTTTAGCTCTGCCCAGGATGGCCAGGAAGGGTTGTTCCGGGCTTCCCAAGGCTTTGGCAAAGTAATTCCACTCTTTATTCATCAAGAAACCAGCAGCCTTCTGTAGCAGATTCTCTCCCTCCATGGAACTGTGGGCTCGGTGAGCAGTGCCCAAAGCATCACTGACACAGACATCCCCTAGCTTACAAAGTGATGGCTGGAAAGCTTCTATTTCACTTGGCTTGGCTTTAACCATATTCCCGGAAGCATCTTTTCCCTTTCCTTCTTCTTCTACATGTAAGTGAAGGTTCTCCAGCAGGATGACAGAACCAGCAACTGGATCAGCACAGGCTTTTTCTACTTCTGGGCCCACACAGTCCTTCAAGAAAACAACATCTTTGCCCAGCAAAGATTTGAGTTCTACAGCAACTGGCTCTAAGGAGTATTTATCAGGCATGCGGACACCATCAGTCCGGCCAAGGTGGCTCATAAGAACAACTGACTTGGCTCCATGGTCCAAGCAGAATTTGATGCTCGGGATGGTAGCCTTGATCCTCTGGTTGTTTGTTATCTGGTTGTTCTTCATAGGAACATTAAAGTCCACTCCCATAACCACTTGCTTTCCTTTCATGTCCAGCTTGTTCCAGAGTAAGCTTGTTAGAAACAGACATCTTGGCAATACAGCAAAAGCGAGTGGATCAGGGAGCAGAAAGTGGCAGTGAGCAGCAACAGCGCTGGACAAACGTGAGGAGTCTTTCATTTTCGTGACTCTTTTTTATCTCCAGATGAGGATCGACCAATAGTTGCATCTTATATGACCACTTACAAGCTTTTAAGGCCCCAATCACATAGCAATTCATTTTGAATGTTAAACTAACCTTGGATTCTGTGGTCTATTTTCCTCCAATTGATGAGTAAACTCCTCTGCTTCCCAGATGAACTTCTTGTTTGGCTCTGTTCACTTGGTCTGCACACCCCCTTTCTATTAGGGGAATGATCTCACTTCCATCTCAGAGTGGGTTTCTTTTGCCTGAGGTTACCCAGATAATAACAAGTGGAGCCAGGGTTTAAATCCAGATGACTTTGATTCCAGACCCAAGCTCCACACTGACACAGACAGAATGGAAGTCCAGAGGTAGAGAACCCCTCAGAAATGTCCACATCCTTCTAGAAGAACTCTGAGAATCATGACAGTGGAGACCCTGAGGGGCGGGGTGAGGAGCCACAGGTAACAAAGATACCACTCTGCTTCTGGAACATCTCCACAGATTACCATGCTGTGTGATGGACGAAAATGAATTCTCCCTCGGCCTACAACTATCTAATTAGATTGTGTTCCAATATCTTCAGACTTCAAAATGACAACGGAAGCACATTAAAGCTGTTTGCAGCCAACAGGAACGGGTAGAGGTATGCTGGCAATATTTCCTCCTTGCTCAGTAACCCAAGTCTGGCTCTAAATCTCTATTATTCTTCCAGGAGGACGACCATGATTAAAGGATTCTTTCTGCAGCTGAGACTCGGTGATAAGGACCTTATGTTCAGAACCTCCTAAACGACAAACAGGGACTAAATCATTGTTTTCCATCATGTTAAGTTCTGTATTCTCTTCTATTTTCACTGGAGGTTCTGGTGTAGGAGAAAAGTAAGCTTAGAAAATAGGCTTGTCTCAGAGAACAAAGTACAATGACTTCTTGATTGTGGTGGTGGTGGTGTGCCGTGGAGTCAGTCCAACACATAGCGACCCTGTGAAGGGTTTCCGAGGCTGTAAATCTTTACGGGAGCAGAAAGCTCATTTTTCTCCCGCAGAATGGCTGGTAATTTCAAACTGCTGATGTTGAGGTTAGCATCCCGATTCGTAACCACTATGCTACTAGAGCTCCTTCTTGATGAAGGGGGTCAACTATACATTATTATCAATTAGACCCTCTTGTTTTTATGACGTATCAGCCAATTTGCAGGGAAGGGACTAAGAATTGATGGAGCCCTACTGTGTGTCACAAAGGGGTTCTGGTGGCACACTGAGTTATGAGCTGGACTGTTGGCCACAAGGTCAGCAGTTTGAATTTATTAGCTGCTATAGAGGAAGACCCCCAGTGAGATGGACTGGCCAAGTGGCAGCATCAATGGACTCAAGTGTGGCAACAATAGTGAGGTTGGCCCAGGATCGGGCAGTGTTTTGTTCTGCTGTGCATCAGGTCGCTGTGAGTCAGCACTGACTCGATAGCACCTAACAACAACATTTAAGAAAAGAATAAGGCTTTCTGCTCCTGTAAAGATTTACAGCCTCAGAAACCCTATACAGGGTCGCTATGATTCAAACCCGACTGGTTTTGATGGTACACAGTCACCATCGTAACCACAGTGCATCACAAACACTATAGTGTGGCTTACGTATTATCTCTGGCCTGAGAAAAAGTCTGTGAATACATGAAGGGTGCATGCCATGCACACACAAAAAATACAACCCAAAATCCATTGTTGTTAAGTTGATTCCACCCGAGAGCCACCCTATTGGAAGACACAGGAAAATTGTCCCATAGGTTTTCCAAGGCTGTAAGTCTTTACGAAGCAGATTACGACATCATTCTTCGTTGGAGTGGCTGGTGGATTCGAACTGCTGACTTTTTAGTCAACAGCCATGCGTGTAACCACTGTACCATCAGGGCTAGAAATGGAGCCTGCATCAAGTGGAATGTAACTTAGCTGCATTTGACGCGTACCCTACATTCTGCTGTATTGCAAAACAAGTCTCAGCTCCAGTCTTCATCAAATATCCCACACATTCACATCTATCTTCGTACTTTGGAAATGAGAATGTATTCATATTCTTAACTGGTATTAAGTTTACAGTGTTGGAGGTTTCATTTGCATAATAAAATGCTATGCAAGATGAGATGAGGGTTAATCAAAGGGTTTTATCACTCTTTTTAATTATCTTCATTATGCTGGAACAAGATGTTAAATTTTAATTCTACCTTGTTAGCTAGCAGACTCCACCAATCTTTGGATATCCTAATCATCTGTCATTTTTAATAGGCACAGATGCCAGTGATTTTAGTAAACTAAATGCCCTAAATATTGTAAGCTTTATTAATTTGATTGATATATCATTTAATATCATTTAGCAATTATTAATGTTAAACAGAACGTCGGTATGAACACTCCAGACGGAGTCTCCTGTGAACCTCAAATGTGCCCCGTTTATTTCTTCTCTTCCAAACTGTTTTTTATCAACCTACATTTGAAATGTCCCCTAATCACACAGCCCTCCCCCTCTTCTTTCCTATCTCCTCCTTTAAATCTGTGACCATGGCTTACAATGAATGTGTAGTTATAGTTTAGGAGTGTGTGGCATTGCAGGTTAATGTACTGGACCACAAGGTTGGTTTGAACCGCAAGGTCGGCATGTCAAGCTCACCAGCCGCTTCTCAGAAATCCTATGCAAGGTCACTATGAGTCAGAACCAACTTGACAACACTTAGCAACAACAATAAACTCTCTAAGTGTCTGAAAGGATATGGTGATGTAATCTTATCCCATAGACGTAAGATTGTCAAGGGATGGGAGGAAGGGAGATATCTATGTAGGTGTTGAATTTACAGGCTAATCTTCTCAGACCAAAACCAAGCCCAAATCAGCTGCCATCAAGTCCATTCTGACTTATTGCAACCCTATAGGACACAGTAGACTGCCTCGTAGGATTTCCAAGACTGTTCTCTCTAAGGAAGCAGACTGCCTCCTGAGGAGCAGTGGATGGGTTCGAACCATCAAACTTCTATCCACTTCATAGTTCTCTAACCAGTCCCTGAAGAAGCTCACCGTGCTTGGTAAATAGAGGATCAGGGGAAAAGGACTGACACCGTGGCTATAGTAATGGCCTCAAGCATAGCAATGTTGTGGGGGTGGTACAGGACCTGGCAGTATTCCATTCTGTTGTGCATGGGGTCTCTGAGTCAGAAATGGCTCGATGGCACCCAACAATAATGACAGAGGGATTGCTGTTTCTGAGCGGATCATGGTAGCTACTAGTCGCATGTGGTTATTAAGCACTTGAAATGTGGCCACTACAACAAAGGAACTGAATTTCAATTTAAAGTAATGTAACTTGTACTGTTAAAGAGCCTTCCACCAGAAAAACTGAAGAGAACAGTTCCTACCTCCGCCTCCCTCACAGCCTCGTTCCTAAGGAGGCTGTGAGGGAGGCAGAGGGAGGAAATGGTCTGGTGTGGTGCTGTGGGTTAATGCACCAGACTGCAAAGCCATTTGAACTGCAAGGTTGGTGGTTTAATCTCACCAGCCACTCCTAAGGAAACCCTATCCAGGGTCGCTATGGGTCAGAACCGACTCAATGGCACTTAACAACAACAACAACCCTGAAAGTCAGAACTGTGCTCACCAAGTGGCCTGCGGTGCCCTCACTGTGTTATCACTGGGATTAGAATTTTCCGTGGGTGGTACAAATGTTTTGTGCTCAATCACTAAACTAATGGTTGCCATTTTAAACCCTCCCTGGGCACTGCGGAAGAAAGGACTGGCAATTTATTGGAAAACTCTAGAAAACTGTACAGAGCACAGAGTAGGTGCTCTGTAATATATAGGGGTCACCATAAATCACAACTGACTTGATAACAACTGGTGAATTTGGGGGGTTGGCTGGGGACTGGGGTTTGTTTCTGCCCATTTCATGGGTTGGTACACCTTTATACTGAGGGTCTTCTAAAGCACACGGCAGCTTCTTCCAGTTGTCACAGATGGAGAACATAAAGAAGCTTTAGTGCTGCCCTTGCAGGGGAGGGCTGAGGCAAAGCAATGTCTCCAGCTTTGAATGGAAGGATGAGGCAAGGGTATGTGTGCACTCGAAGCCACACTGGCACAGCATTAGCCACAGGTGCTCCAAAGGGCCAGCAGCCGAATGTGTCCACGAGGGTGACCTTGGGTCGCCTGATAGAGTGAATTCACTAAACAGCAGGTTCATGTTTCATCAGCACCGAGCAGGGAAAACAACAATTTTCAAGTATGAAAAATGAGCTGCTTCAATAGCCTGCTGCTAATGCCATTTTCCCCCCCCCCAAGAAACTAACATCTTGGAAATGCTGTGACACATTGCAATCGCAGAGAACACAGCAGCAGGAATTGGGAGTGTTTCCTGCAGAGAGGGATGCGGTGGAGAAGATGCATGGTTCGCGGCATCATTTCCTACAACCATGGCAGGCAGGTCTGGGTGCTTGGTTGGGGAAGGGGTGCCTTTCACATAAAACATGAGCCCCAGCAGGAGGGACTGGTCTGGGAGTCGAGAGGACTGGGTGCTGGTACTGACCCTCAATAACGAGTTGTGTGACTATGGCCACACCTCCAATGAAGGAGTGGTGTGACTATGGTCACACTTCTAGTAAAGGAGAGGTGTGACTATGGCCAAGCCAACGATAAAGGAGTGGTGTGACTATAGCCACACTATCAATAAGGGAGAGGTGTGACTATGGCCATTCCAACAATAAAGGAGTGGTGTGACTACAGCCACACCTACTATAAAGGAGTGATGTGACTATGGTCACACTTCCAGTAAAGGAGAGGTATGACTATGGCCACACCAGTGATAAAGGAGTGGTGTGACTACAGCCATACCTGCAATAAAGGAGTGATATGACTATGGTCACACTTCCAGTAAAGGAGTGATGTGATTATGGCCATTCCAACGATAAAGGAGTGGTGTGACTATGGCCATTCCAACAATAAAGGAGTGGTGTGACTACGACCACACCACCAATAAAGGAGTGATGTGACTATGGTCATACTTCCAGTAAATGAGTGGTGTGACTACAACCACATCACCAATAAGGGAGAGGGATAACTATGGGCATTCCAACAATAAAGCAGTGGTGTGACTACAGCCACACTGCCAATAAAGGAGAGGTGTAATTATGACCACACCACCAACAAACTCATTTTCTCCATCCTTCATTTCAGGATAGAGCAGCAGTATTGAATATAATCCTGATTCCCTAGTACTGTGTGGCAATCAAGTTCCAATGAACCACTAATGCAGCACCCAAGTGGCACTGTGGGTTAATCAATGCACTGCTAACTGCAAGGTTGGTGGTTCCAACCCACCAGCAGCTCCTTGAGAGAAACATGAGTCTGTCTGCTCCTGCAAAGGTTTATAGTCTCAGAAATCCCAGGGAGTTCTTCTCTGTGCTATAGGGTCACTATAAGTCTGAATCGAGTGGGTTGGTGTGGGGTATTGTCCGCAAAGAGACCAGACCAACACACAGCAGTTTCCAAGTGGGCCGTCTGGTGCCAGTCTGGACCTAACAGGGAAGAAACTCTTGGAAGCCCGCTCAAATGTATACCATTATACTATAGGCAGGGGTCATGGTGGTGTAGTGATTAAAGCATTCAACAAATAACCAAAAGGTCAAGGGTTCAAACCCACTGGTTGCTCTGTGGGAGAAAGAAGAAGCTGTCTGCACCGATGGAAGAGTCACAGTCTCAGAAACACTGTATGGAGCCACTATGAGTCACAACTGACACAGTGGTAGTGGGTTTGGTGGGGGTTTGGGTTTTATGTCACAGATAGGAGTTCTGGTGGTATTGTGGGCTATGTATTGGGCTGCAAACCTAAATGGCAGCAGTTCGAACCCACCAGTTGCTCCACAGGAGAAAGATGAATAGTTCTACGCTGTGCTATAGGACCGCTGTGAGTTGTAATCAACTTGAAAACAGTGGGGCGTGTGCCAGGCAGGAGCTCTGGTGGTGCAGTGGTTAAGTGCTTGGCAGCTAATTGAAAGGTCAGCGTTTAAACCCACCAGCCATTCCTGCAAGAGAAAGATATGACAGTCTGCTTGTGCCAACATGACCACCTTGGAAACCCTGTGGGCAGTTCTACTGTGTCCTAGAGGGTCACTGTGATGGGATTTGAGCAGAGGACAATTTGTTCTGGGTTTCACCACTTATCTGTCAGTTGGTCCTACTAGGGTGACTTGCCTGTTGCTATGATGCTGGAAGCT
>NW_006408620.1:9302786-9361447 GCF_000296735.1 Chrysochloris asiatica | reverse complement strand
TTGCCTGTTGCTATGATGCTGGAAGCTATGCCATCAGTACTCCATATACCACAGGGTCACTCATGATGGACATATACTCATGAAACTTCCAGAGTAAGAGTAAGAAAAAAGGTCTGGCAATCCACTTGCAGAAATGAGCCAGTGGAAATCCTCTGGCTCACAACAGGCTACTGTTGGAAATGGTGCTGAAAGATGAGCCCCGTAGGTTGGACGGCACTCAGATAACACTGGGGCTGATGTGGGTAAATGCACAAGATTGCAAAGGCATTTGAGCTGCAAGGTCAGCAGTTCAAGTTCACCAGCTGCTCCTCAGAAACCTTATACAGGGTCTTTATGGCTCAGAACCGACTTGATGGCATATAACAACAACAATGCACCAGAATGTACCAACAGCGTGAAGAAGTAATAGTTTATTCTGTTGTACATGAGGTCACTTTGATTGGGACCAAACAGAGTAGCCCACATCAACATGTGACTGGCATGTATGAAGTATTCCACATGTATTAACTCAAAATGCACAGGAACCCATAAGGTAGGCACTATCTACACCCACTGAATAGTACTTTGGTATTCATAAGGTTTTCAGCAACTAAATACTCAGAAGCAGTTCATCACTCCTTCTTCCTAGTCTGTCTTCGTCTGGAAACTCATCTGAAACCTGTCCACCATGGGTCACCCTGCTGGTATTTAAAATACCGGTGGCATAGCTTCCAGAATCACAGAAACTCACGAGCCACCACAGTACAACAAACTGATAGATGTGTGGCGGTCAGAGTAACAGAGGAAAACCCCCAGTGAGATGGATTGGCAAAGTGGCAGCATCAATGGACTCAAGTGTGGCAACGATAGTGAGGTTGGCCTCAGATCAGGCAGTGTTTCGTTCTGCTGTGCATAAGGTCACTATGAGTCAGTACTGACTCGACGGCACCTAACAACAACAACAACAACAAACAGTACTTAGACAAAGCGAACAGAAGGACTAAATGTCCTTGTCTAGGTCACAAAACTGTAGCGTAGCCTTGGTAGGATTTAAAGTCAGACAGTCTGGCTCCATACTAGACTCCATTCCCACAATGGATGCCATGCTGTTATGAGAAGTATAAATGTAGTGTATGTTTACATAGCGTGTGTTAATATCAACAATGTTGAGATTTCTCTAGCAGAGAGAGGGAGCGACGCCAGCGAGGATTTCATTCTACTTGTGACAACTTTGAATAAGCTGTGAAAACAACAATAAATACAGCTATACTAGTATCGACCCACAGGACTTGAACAGCAGAGATGCAAATAAGCATACAAATAGCAGAGTTTACTGTAGCACTATTGACTTAAAAGACTTACTGATGAAGATCAAAGACCACAGCCTTCGGTATGGGTTGCATCTTAATGTAAAGAAAACAAAAATCCTCATGACTGAACCAATAAACAGCATCCATATAAATGGAGAAAAGATTGAAGTTGTCAAAGACTTCATTTTGCTTGGATCAATAATCAATCTTCAGGGAAGCAGCATTCAAGAAATCAAATGATGTATTGCATTAGGCAAATCTGCTGCACAAGACCTCTTTAAAATATTGAAGAGCAAAGTTGTCAGTTTGAGGACTAAGGTGTCCCTGACCCAAGCCATGGTATTTTCCATAAGCTCATATACACGTGAAACTTTGACAGTGAATACGGAAGACCATAGAAGAATCGATGCATTTGAGTTATGGTGTTGGAGGAGAATTATTAAAAGTACCATGGCCTGCCAAAAGAACAAACCCATCTGTGTTGTAAGAAGTACAGCCAGATGCTCCTTGTAAGCCAGGATGGCCAGACTTTGTCATACTTTAGACATATTACCAGGAGGAACCAGTCCCTGGAGAGAGAGATATCATGTTTAGTATGTGATAGGGTCAGAGGGAAAAAAAAAAAGAAGGTCCCCAATGAGATGGATTGGCACAGTGGCAGCATCAATGGGCTCAAGCGTAGCAACAAATTGTGAGGTTGGCGCAGGACCGGGCAATGTTTCATTCTGTTATGCATTGGGTCGCTATGAGTCGGTACTGACTGAATGGTACCTAACAACAACAACAAAGTTGCAAACAACCTAAATATACATCCACACATGAACTTTTTAAGATGTCTATAGACAGACCTCGTTCATCCACGCTTCATGTTATGCTTCTTTGCAGAGATTTCCATTTTTACTCAGTGTAGGTTTGTGGCAGCCCTGCATGGATAGATAGGACAAGTCTAATGGCATCATTTTTCCAACAGCAGGGACTCATTTGTGTGTCTGCCCCGTTTTGGTCATTCTCACAATATTTCAAACTTTCAGAATGCTACTGCACATTTTGCTTGGATCCACAATCAACAATCGTGCAAGCAGCAGCCAAGAAATCAAATAATGTGTCAATGTGGAGCAAAAGGCCACTTTAAAATTTTCAAAACTAAATATATTAAATTGATGAGGGTACATCTGCCCCAAGTCATGGAACTAGGGATATAACTGCTGCTGTAAGACAGATCTTGGATGAAAGCAGAGAATACCAGAGAGCTGTTTGTTTACTTGTGATTTATTGGCTATTCAAAGGCTTTTGTATGTGTACAAAGGCTTCCACATATGCATGTGAGAGTTGGACAGTGAATAAAGAAGAACTGTAGAAAATTATGCATCTGAGTTATGGTATTGGAGGAGAACATTGCAAGTACCATGGACTGCCAGAAAAACCAATAAATCCGCATTGGAAGGCAGTAGGTAGTCTTAATAAATGATCCCACTTAATCCACCCACAATCTGGATAAATAGGGGATATGTTTCCCATTTTACAACGGAAAGACTTGAGATCCAAAGTATCAAACATCCCAAGAACATCCAGCAACATTGGATGGACAGATTAAAGAATCACGGATCTTACCTGTGTGGTGATGCTGTTGTTAGGTGTCGTGACGTCAATTCTGACTCATAGTCATTTCATGTGACAGAGGAGAACTGGCCCGTAGGGTTTCCTGCTTTCATCTTTATGGGAGCAGATATCTAAGCATTTTCTTCCCTGGAACCCCTGGGTGGGTTAAGTGTTTAGATGATCGCTAAATGATTGCTGGTTGATACCAACACCATTTCTTTCTTTCCTCTCATAATCACCGCACAGACCAGAACCGCTCAAAGGAACATCAGTTCCATGTACCTCTACCCCTGGGCTCACCTGAGAAAGATGGGGAAACACGGAGATGCTGACATAACAATGAATAGCCACATGAGCTTTAAAAGGTTCAATTACCTGGAAGTGCTCATTTCTCTGGTCTTCATCATCCTTTCAAAATTGACCTAACCTTTTTCAGGAGGAAATTATGGGAGCAGTATTTACTTCACATGAATTTCAGGAGTTCTGGTCTGTCATTATAGGGAAGGGACAGAAAGGTGAAAGTCTACTTCCTCTTGTTCAACATGTACCTGTGGACTTTAGGTCCTTTCAGGTCCAGCCCTGGGATGCCCCCTAGGGGCTCCACCAGTCCATACAACCAAGCAAGCAAGCAAAGAAAGTTCTGTTGCTCTTGAGTCCATTGTGACTCATGGAAATCCCAGGTGTTACAAAGTAGAGTTTCACTCCTTTGGGTTTGCTTAGAAGTAAGCTTTATGAAAATGGATTGCCAGGTCTTTCTTCTGAGGTGCCTCCATATGGACACAAACTGCCAGCAAAATGCTTAACTGTTGAAACTATACAGTGACTCTTAATATTGCCATTTTAGGTGCCATCAAGACAGTTGTAACTCATAATGACCCTGGGTACAACAGAACAAAACACTACCCGGTCCTGAGCCATCTTCACAATCATTGCTATGGCTGAGCCCACCACTGTAGCCACTGTGCCAACCCAACTCATTGAGGGTCTTCCTCCTTTTCATTGACTGCCTACTTGACCAAGCATGATGTCATCTCTGATGTTCATCAGAGATGACAGGGTCAAGTCACTATGTGTTAGAACCAACTCAAAGGCATTTAACAACAGCAGAAAGGTTGGTGGTTCAAAAAATACCCAGAAACACCACAGAATAAAGGACTGGCAATCTGTGCCCAATAAAACGACAAGAAAACCTGAAGGAGCTTTACTTCTACTCAGCAACACATGGGGGGGGTCATGAGTTGGAATCAACTCAATGATAGTGTTTTTGTTGTTTTTCTTTTTTTTTTCCCCTTTGCTCTTCTTTTTAAAAAAATTCTACTTTTAACCTGACTGTTCTGCAGGAAAAAGGCATAACCTCATTAGACTTTACAGGCTTTATGAGACTAAGACACAACTTCACTCCCAACATGACGACTGTGATTGAAAAAACGGAAAACGACGTATGTCGGCAAGGAAGTGGTCATAGTGGGGACTCATCTGTCAGTTTTTACATGTTCTTTCTGGAAAATGGTATGAAGATTCCTCAAAGAGTAAGTCAATATAAAGCTACCACTGTTACCACTGTTGGTGTGCACAAATGAGTCAGCAGGTCCACTCTTAAGAATCAACCCAAGGAGCGTGAAAGCAGAGATGGAAGCAGACATGTGTCCTTCAACGTCCACTGCTGCATAACTCACAACAGGCAAAAGGTGTGAACAATTCAAATGCCCATCAAAGACGATGGATAAACAAAAGGGGATGTGTGTTTGCAATGGAGTATTACTCTCTCTCCGTCAAAACAAGAAATGAAGTTCTGATACACGCCACCATGTGGATGAACCCTGAAAACATTATGTTGGTGGTGTTATTATTAGGTGTCCTTAAGTTGATTCTGACTCACAGCAACCTCATGGACAACAGAAGGAATCACTGCTCAGGCCTGTGCCATCCTCCTAATTGCTGTTACGCTTGTGCCCATTGCTGTCACCACTGTGCCAATCCACCTCGATGGGGGTCGTCCTCTTTTTCGCTGACCTTCCACTTTACCTAGCATGATGTCCTTCTCCAGGGACTGGGCCCTTCTGACAATATGTTGAAAGTGTGAGAGACAAAGTCTCACCATCCTGGCTTCCAAGGAGCATTCTGACTGTACTTATAACATAAATCTGTTTGTTCTTCTGGCAGTCCATGGTACTTTTAATATTCTCCAAAACCATAACTTAAATGCATCAACTTTTCTGTGGTCTTCCTTATTCACTGTCCAACTTGCATATGAAAACATTATACTGAGTGAAAGAAAGTAGCCATTCACAAAAGAACAACTATTGTTTGTCGCACATATGAAATACCTTGAATAGGAAATGGTACAGAGATTATAGAGTTAAATAGTGGTTACCAGGGTAACCACTCACAGGCTGTTTGTTGCACTGTGGTGGTTTACATGGTGCTGTGATGCTGTGGCACCAGTATTTCAATTACAAGCAGGGTCCCTCATGCTGGACAAGTTTTAGTGGAACTTCGAGACTAAGACCAGGAAGAAAGGCCTGGTCAACTACTTCTGAAATTTGAGAACAAAAATTGACCAGGGAAACCCTTATAAATAGCAGTAGGACATTGTCTGGTATAGTGCCAGAACATGAACCCCTCAGGTTAGAAGACACTGAATTATGATTTGGGAAGAGCTGCCTCCTCAAAGTAGACTCAACCATAATGATACAGATGGAGCAAAACTTTGGGGACCTTTGTTTGCTGGTGGGGTGTGACTCTAAATGAGAAGAAACAACTACACACACTCAATTAGTAATCTGAACATGAAATGTATAAAGTTTGAATCTAGGAAAAGTGAAGCCATCAAAAAGTAAGTAGAACTCATAAAGATCGATAGCGTAGGCAGTAGTGAGTTGAAACGGATTGGCCATTTTGAATCAGAAAATTCTATTGCCGACTGTGCTTAGTTATTATTGTTGTTGGTTGCCATCGAGTTGGTTCCAACTCATCGTAACCGTGTGCACAACAGAACGAAACACTGCCTGGACTTGCACCAACCTCACAATTGTTATTACGGTTGAACCCATTGCTGCTGTCAGTGTGTTAGGAGTTTCCCATTTTTCAGATGTGCCCCATCAGCAAATGAAGGTCCCCAAACTTGGCTCCCTTCATGTCATTATGACCAACCCTACTTTGAGGAGGAAGCTCTTCCCCACTGTATTTTGAGGGGCTCATCTTCCACCGGAGTCCTGGTGTGGTGCTGTGGGTTAATGTGCCAGACTATAAAGCCGTTTGAACTGCAAGGTTGGTGGTTCAAACTCATCAGCTGCTCCTCAGAAACCCTATACAGGGTCACTATGGGTCAGAACCAACTCTACAGCACTTAACAACAACAACATCTTCCACCAGTATATCTGGCAATGTTCCACAGCTATTCGCATGGTTTCCAGGGACTAACCAATCAAAAATGGTCTGCTTCTTCTTCTTCCTAGTCTGTCTTAGTCTCGAAGCTCCACTGAAAGCTGTCCACCGTGAGTGACCATGAGGGTATTTAAAATACCAGTGGTATAGCTCCCAGCATCCCAGCAACACATACATAACCACAGTGTGACCAACTGACAGACATGTGGTGGGGTCTACTCTTCTGGGAATGGCAAATTGAAGAGAAATTGAATCATATTCATTGACAAAAATAGCATTTCAAGATCGTTACATAAGTACAATGCTGTCTGTGGTAGGTCCTGTACTATAAAGCACTGGACCACAAGATCAGCGGTTGAAACTCACCAGTCATTCCTTGGAAACCCTATACAGGGAAGAATATGCCAGCATTTCTCAAGCTGAAAAGATTGAAGAAAATATTCAAGCTTCACTTCAAGTAACAATACTGCATGATTCCATGGGCAAGATACAGAAAGAAGATGGAAGGAATACACAGCATCACTGTACCAAAGAGAACTGGTTAACACTCCACTTATGATGAAGAACTGATGGTATTTAGAGGAAGAAGATGAAGCTGCATTGAAAGCAATGATAGTGGTGGTGTGCCGCTGAGTCAGTTCCGACTCAGAGTGACTCTGTATAGGGTTTCTGAGGCTGCAAATCTTTACGGGAGCAGAAAGTCTCCTCTTTCTCCTGCAGAACCACTGGTAGTTTTGAACTGCAGACCTTGAGGTTAGCAGCCTGACTCGTAACCACTAAGTTACTGACAACATTAGCAAAAAAGGAAGGGTTCCAGGAATTGATGGAATACCAACAGTGGGATGTTTTCAACAAACTGATGCAGCTCAATATACCAAGAAATTTGGAAGACAGCTACCTGGCCAACCTCCTAGAAGAGATCCATAATTGTGCTCATTCCAAAGAGAATGTGGAAGTTATCTAATAAAATCACCATCAAGTATGATTTTGCTAAAAATACTTCAAAAATAGTTGTAGCAGTACATCAATGCACTGTCAGAAATACAAGCTCAATTCAGAAGAGGATGTAGAATCAGGGATATCATTACTGATATCAAATGGATCTTTGCTAAAGGCAGAGAATACCAGCAAGATGTTTACCAGCATTATATTGACTATGCAAAAGCATTTGACTGTGTTAATCATAACAAATTATGCATAACACTGGACAGAATGGAAATTCCAGAACACTTCATTGTATTTGTGTAAAATCTGTATGTTAACACAAAGGTCATTATTCAAACAGACAGGGGATCCTCCTTGGTTTCAGTCAGAAAAAGTGTGTATCAAGGTGGTGTCCTCACATTGTGTTTTTCAGTTTATAGTCTCAGCAATTAATCCAAGCAGCTGGACTATAAGAAGAACAACACATCATCAGAATTGGAGGAAGACTTACTTATTAAAACTTGGAATATGCAGATGACACAACCTTGCTTGTTGAAAGTTTTTTTTTTTTTTTTTAACTGATGATCAAAGACTACAAGCTTCGGTGTGGTTTATACCCCAATATGAAGAAAACAAAAATCCTCACAACTGGACTAACATCATGATCAATAGGGAAATGATTAAAGTTGTCAAAGACTTCATTTTATTTGAACCTCCAATCAGTACTCATAGAAGCAGCAGTCAAGAAATGCAATTGGGCAAATCTGCTGCAAAAGACTTCTTCGAAGCAAAGTCATCACTTTTAAGAATGAGATGTGCCTGACCTAAGTCGTAGGTTTTCAATCACCTCATATGTATATTAAAGTTGGGCAGTGAGTAAGAAAGACAGAAGAAGAATTTATGCTTTGGAATTATGGTGAGAGCAAAATGCACTCAATACCATGGACAGCGAGAACAAGCCAATCTGTCTTGGAAGTGTACTCCTTAGAAGCCAGAAGGGTGAGGCTCTCTCACGTTGGGTGGTTACTTTGGACCTGTCATCAGGAGGGACCAGTCCCTGGAAGAGGACATTATACTTGGTAAAGTGGAGGGTCAGCAAAAAAAGAGGAAGACCCCCAACAAAATGGATTGGCACAGTAGCAGCAGCAATGGGCTCAAATATGTTAACAATTGTGAGGATGGTGCAGGGCACCAGGTAGCGTGTTACTCTGTTATGTGTGGGGTTGCTGAGAGTCAGAACTGCCTTGACGGCACCTAACACCACCACCTGGATTGGGATCTAATCTTTTGCTCAGGTGGATGGAAAATTTGGCAAGGGATAGTGAAGATGGTTGTACAACATGATTGATATATGCTTTTATTGAATTTTATGGGTCAAAAATGTTGAATCAGAAAATGTGGCGCTCTTTACACTGTTATAACATTTAAAAAAAAAAAAAAGATTATATGGGGGAAGAAGTGTGAGGTACAATTTTACTAAGGTGATTCTAGGCTGCAGTTAGTGTGCCCTTGTACAATTTGACTAGGTACTCATTTAGCCTACCAGAGCAGGGATAATACCAGTGAATAAAACATCAGCTTGTTCAACAAATGTGGACTGAGCCCCTCCTACATTAGAGGCCTTATGCTGAGCTCTGGTAACACAACAGAATCAAGAGACCCTAAGTGCTTACAGACCAAATTGTATGTCACCTCCAACTACCATGTAACAAAATCTCAACCCATGGCATTCTTTCTTTCTTTATTCTTTTTAAAAGCACCTTTCAGACAGATGTGACACAAAACAAAACAATACCAAAAAAAAAAAAAGAAGAAGGAAAACAAACAAACAAACAAAAAAACTAACAGCCAAAAGAAAGTTCCAGAAATTCCTGGAGTTCTTTCTTTTTCTTTTACCCAAAACTAGGAAATTGAAATTCTAAGCCAAGTGCTCAGGAACATCATTTTGAAAGACAAATTACCACCAATCCCGTTAAAATTTAAATAGCATTATCTAAATGAAAAATATCAAAATGTGAGATATCCTAGCAAGAATGGCTCCAATTTCCTGCTAAGTAAGGAATCGACTGTTTAATATCATCTTGATAACATTTTTATAGGTTCATGTTGGCCCATCAGATTGCAATTTGTCACCTGCTATCTAACAATTTTCTAATTCTTCATCACTTTACAATGTAAGAGAATAGGCACAGAATTGCAAGGCAATTTTTTTTTAATAATAGAAAGGTGGAGGGGGTGCTTTATTTCAAACAAGTGATGTTTTCTCTTGGTTTGAATAAGAATGGTTGTCAATAATTCCAGCACAATTTAGTATTTGGCCCCTTTTATTTTTTCCCATTGAATTGATTCATGAGCCATAACAAAAAAATGAATGAGCAACGTCTCAAAAAGCACTCTTTCCCTTGTCTTCCAGCCTTTCCCAAAAGTGGAAATGTGCAAAGACACACAGAACGATGCAGGGGGAAACTTCAAAAATTCATGGAAAGATGGCATGCTCTTTCGTTTCCATTTTTCCAGGAGCTTTTTGAAGCCCCATTAGTACAAGGTGTTTGGGCTGGAGTAGAGGGTCCTGGGTTTGAATGAGTGGGTCTTTGGAAGGCATAAATAGTTTGTGCTTGACTACTAATTGTAAGGTTTGAGGCCACCAAGTAGTACTGCACAGAATGGTCTAGCAGTCTACCTTCATGAATATTCCAATTAGTCAACCAAACTAGTTGCTGTCGCATCTGTTACAACTCTTGTTGGCCCAGTGCATGTCTGAATTGAACTGTGCTCTACAGGGCTTTCTTTCAATGGCTTTTATCTTTTGGAAGCAGATTGCAGATCTTTCTTCCAAGGTGCTACAGGATGAATTCAAAGCAGCAACCTTTTGGTTAGGAGCGTAATCATTTGCACCAACCAATGACTCTTTCACAAAGATTACAGCCATTGAAAACGCCAGGGAAATTAGAATCCGAGCTCTGGCACTTAAATCCGTGTGGCCTAACCCCACTGAGCTCTTTCTTCATCCATACTATTGGGACACTGGTTTCTATTCACAGAGTTTTTCAGAGTCTACAACACAATGTGAAACTGTGTAGCTTCTCAGTCAACTACAGATTTTCACATTAAGAGTTTGCTCCATTTCTTAATTACCCTTGGAGGCAAAATACCCTGAAAAGGTTGAATCTAATTTTCCTCCTCCCCTCTCCTGTCCACCACCACAAGTCTGGAGCTGGGAAGTAGACAATGATGTCACCCTTGGTAATGACAATGGCCAACCCCACTGCCTTGCTCATTCAGCAGTAGGCACGGTTGCTGGCTCCTTCATCCTTGAAGGTCTTTACACTTTGACTATATACTCATGGTTTTCCTCTTGGCTCTCTGTACTCTCTTCTTCGTGGTTTCTACTGATGGTTCTTCCCAAACACTTAGCATTGGAGTAACCCAGGACTCATTCCATGAACCTCTTCACTTCTCTCCCTTAGAGATCTCATCTAGTCCCTCCCAATGCATGCTGATTACTCCTCACATTAGATCCCAGTACACTCTCTCAAATGCCAGATTCAAACATCCTTCTCCATTCTCAACAGCTCTACTTGGAAGTCTACGTTATGTCTGAAACTCAACATCTCCAGGGTGAAACTCTTGATCCCCTCCACAAATCCTGATTCATCCACATCCTTCCCCATTTCACTTGAGGGCAACCCTCAGCTTTTAACTCAGCACAAAAACCTAATGTCTCTTCTTATTCAAACACCTCACAGTCAATCCAAGAGACCATCCTGGGGGTTCCAGCATCTTGCCAAGGTACAACTGGATCAAATGAGGGTCATGTTGCTCTGAAAAGAAACCAGGGATTCACAACAAAAAACAAAAACGCCTGACATGGTGTCTTCTGTCATTGATTCCATGGTTTCAGTTGTATGGATACTGTATCAGTGAGTTTGGGTGTTGAAGTATCATGGGATTGTTTTGACAGTAGAAGGGAAGAGGGTAAATGTTTCCTAGCTAACCAGCAGCAAGCAGAAGGAAGGAGAATTGAGATGCTGGTGAACTGAAGAGAAGTTGTGAGTGAATTGCTGACTATTGATGTCACTGTGGGAACTGGCAGGCACTGCCCTCTGCTCCTCACCTTCTTATGAGATGTCTCCTGAGAACCAAGGCTACTCCTCTAGTCATGGATGATCTTTTGTGATGAAAAAGAGCAAGGTAGATGTTCCCATCTGAATATTCCAAGAGCTAAATATATGAGTGTGTGCATATGTGAATGATGCTTTTGAAACATGTCCTTCCACTTGCTGCATCTCCCTCTTTTGCACCATAGGTTATAAAACTATTTTACCTGCAGGATTTCATTAGACTGTCAGAGCAATCTTGAGTGGAAGACAGATTAGTATCACTACTTCCATATTGACCCTGATTCCTCGCCTTTGCTCTATATATGGTTATTTTTTTTCTTGAGCACGTGTCACTTGTAACATAATAGCTAATGGGTTTGTTTATTCGTATTCTATCTCTTTTCCTGCTAGAATGAAGAAAAAAATGTTTCAACTTGCCACCAATTCTGACTCATAGCGATCCCATAGGTCACAGTAGGACTGCCCTATAGGGGTTCCAAAGCTGTCATCCTTAGGGAAGCACACCATCACAACTTCCACCTCCTAAGTTGCTGCCACCACTGTTCATCTCATTGGGGGTCTTCCTCTTTGTTGCTGACCCTCTGATGTCTGGTCCCTCCTGGTAACATGGCCAAAGTAACTACTTAAAGTGGGAAGAGGTCTCATCATCCTCACTTCTAGGGAACATCCTAGCCGTACTTCTTCCTAGACAGGATGTGTTTGTTCTTCTATCAGTAATCTTCACCAACACCATCATTCATGTGCATCAATTCTTCTTCAGTTTTCCTGATTCACTGTCACTTTGGTATGTCTATAAGGTGATTGAAAATATCTTAGCTCGGTCAGGTGCACCCTAGTGCTCAAAGCTATACATTTGTTTTTGAACAGTTTAGAGAGGTTTTTTCTGCAGAAGATTTGCTCAATACAAACACACACAAAAGCCTCCACAGGAGAACAAATTAAAAGACAAGTGTTGGATCCAACCATTAGCCCATCTCTTTCCTTTCTCTCTGTATTCCTTTATCCTATGGGTATTCTCATAATAAACACTTTCTCTCTCCACCCCAGCTCTTTTTCTTAGGTATGGGTATTAATGCTGTTCTTAAGGGCTGTCAAGTTGGTTCCAACTCACAGTAACCCTATATAGGGTTTCTGAGGCTGTACATCTTTGCGAGACAAAAAGCCTCATCATTTTCCCACAGAGTGGCTGGTGGGCCTGAACCGCTGTCACTGTGGTTCCCAGTTAAATGCTTATCCTACAGAGCCACAGAAATCCCCATGGATATTAATGAGGTATATTAAATTTAGATTAAATACAAAGTTAATGGTTCCCAAATTCCCATTGTGATGTCTAACTCGTAACTCTCATTTTAAAAATTGGCTGGAAATTACTGAATTCTCAATACATATTAGATATACCAGAGGTCTCTATTTTATAATAATGACCCACTTTTCCAATTCATATGCTCTTCCTGGCTCTTAAAGGTATGGTAGTTTTAAGCTCCTGACTTAGAATATCTGACAGCATTTGGGACTGGATTTGGTTAGAAGAGGTGTTGTGAATGTTTATGCTGAAAGTATCCTAAATGGGACAGACATTACACTAGACAGATCTCCAGGGAAGAACATCACATTTGGTAAAATGAAGTGTCAGTCAAGACAAAAACTCTGAGTGAGATTGATTACCAAAATGGACGCAAAGAACTCAAATGGTGACCGTGAAGGAGACACAGGAACGGACACTGTTCCATTTTGTTGTACAAAAGATGACCATGCTTCAGAGCCAACTCAATAGTGGCCATTAACAACAACAACTTAATACTGTATCATCATTTTGTCGCTTTATCATCCTGTGGTGTTTATCATATGTGTTCACTGATGCTGAAAGCCCTGCCATCACTATTTCAAGTACCAACAAGGTCACCCATGGTGAACAGGCTTCAGTGTAGCTAAAACACAGTAGGAACAAAGACCTGGTGATCCATGTCCAAAAATTAGTCAATGGAAAGAAATCCTGTGGATGTCAACAGAATATTGCCCAATACAGTATTTGAAAATGGGTTCTCTAGAATGAAAGGCAATCAGAATACACAGTGATGGCAACAGTTGTTGTTAAGTGCCATCAAGTTCGTTCCAACTCCTAACAACGCTGTATCCAAGGAGTGGTTGGTGAATTTGAACCACCAACCTTCTGGTTAGCAATCCAATGCTCATCCTACAGTGCCACTCCAGGACTCCAGTGGACTAGGGCACAGTAACAATCATGAAGTGGACTCAGGACTGGGCAATACTGCCTTCTGCCATACACAGGGTGACCATGAGTTGGAGGTGAGTCCAGGGTAACCACATTTGGTAAAGGAAGGGACCTTGAATAGCCATCTAGCCCACCCCTCCACACACACACTCCCACCCTTTCTCAGGACTACAGAAGTTACATCTTGGTGTGCATCACTTGATTCAGGTTGCAAAGCAGACTCTTAACTTCGAAGGATGCTTTCACCCCTAAGACTCCAGCACTGCATGAAAGTAAAGCTCTGGAGATGGCCAGTGGGTGTGTGCTCCATCACTGACCTTGTCACGTAGATGAGGCATCAATTTATTTCTGGTAGACCCTAAGTGCTTTCACAGCTGCACAGCTTCACTGAACTCGGCAAGAGCTAAAGGTTCCAGATGTTAAATCGACTTAGCAATAGTATCTGGCAGAAAATGAGAGTCTAATTCTTAGTCCTCCTTCCCCTCCTGAGTAATGAAGAAGTGATTTTTACCATTAGCGTGGCTGTTACATGCAGAACTATGCTGTGGTCCAGGGTAATTTGTTATTAATTAACGTGCCATCTCTTCAGCCTGCCCTATTTAACGATAAGAGCTAAGGAAAGGCAATGGTTGGAATAATAGAAGGGAAATGGCAGTTGCTGGCATTTTTTCAAGTGCAAAAAGTGGGATCCATGGGGACCCTCTTTCTGATCTTGGCTTTTTAGAGGCTTTCTTTCAAGCACCCCCCCACATTTCCTATTTGTGTTTCTTTTTCCTGAGACCCTATGTGGACCACTTTTGAGCCTCATACTTTAACCTTGCTCATTTCAAAGCTATAATACACGAGCATTGAGCAGCATACTGTAATAGAAGGGTGTGTAGCTTTGTGTCCAGACCTGGGTTTGAGTCTCTACTGTGTCACATTATAGCTGGGTAAGCCCGGATGTCATTCAACTCCCCTGAGATGGAATTTTCCCATGTGCTATGGGAAATGGCTATGGTAATGGCTGCCTCTTAGGGTTGCTATGAAAATCACAGGGGCTGTTCAGCACAGAGTTAAGTATTCATTAGATAGTCTCTGTGTAGTGCTGTAGGATAATTACCAGACTGCTAACCACAAGGTTCGTGGTTCAAACTCACTAACTGCTCCTCAGAAACCCTATACAGGGTTGCTATGAGTCTGAACCACTTCCACGACCCTTAATAACAGCAAATAAATTTCAGCCTCTCTGGGCTATGGTGCCCTCATTGGTATGGTGAAGAACCTTGGTTTTTGTTGGTGTTGATCACATTACAGCAGAAGGAAACCTTGCCCCATCTTGTAGACCCTTCACAATTGTGGATCCACTCAAGTGTAGGTGAACTTGAGGGTCCCCTTCCAGCACTGTGACAGATAACACTCTGTTTTGAGCCACAGGATTTCCACGAGCTAATCTTTAGAAGCAGATCGCCTGCTCTTTCTTCCTGGTCTGTCTGTACCACAGGTGACCGTGCGAGGATTTGAAATCTCTGTGGTACAGCTCCCAGCATCACAGTGATATACACGCCCTACACCGTGCAACAAAGCATCAGGCAGGTGATGGCTGGAGATGCTAACGCAAGATGCTAAAAGCAAGTGCAACTGTCAATATGGATGAGAAGATGGAACTAAGGAAAACATTCGTTGAAATGCCAGCTATAATGATGTGAGCCAAGTGAACAGGGTTTATATGAATAGGGACATTTTTCTTTTAGCTTTATCTAAAAAAAAATTTTTTTTCACATGTTTTACCCTTTTCTTTATATTAACAAGCATCGTGCACAGGCGACCAGTGTGTCTAATCCCTGAGATTTATCCCTTCCCTGTGCAACACAGACATTTCTCTTGTCCAATGGCAGTTGACTGCCTTTTTGTCCATATCAGATGATTGCAAACTGTTCTTATACTCTAGTGGTCATGTAAGAAACATAGTCCTTGATTGGTCAAATCAAAATCCTTTAGTGAACTGAAAGACAAGTGATAGGACCAAGTTCCGATGAAGAAGCAAGGGAAAGGTATTGCCATGCATCCGGTAGCCTTCTTGGAAGGCACCTTAGCAGTTTCCTACAAAATGAGACCTACATGTACCATCTGATTGAGCAAACTCACCCTCAGGGAGCGAAAACATAGTTACACTACAACTTGTACACAAGCGTCATACACACACACACACAAAAGCAAACAAACCAGCTGCCATTGATTGGACTCTGACTCATAGTGACTCCGTGTGCTGCAGAGTAGAACGGAGCGGAGCACCCGTGGGTTTTCAGTGGCTGTTGAACCTCTCAGAAGTAGATTGCCAGACCTTTCTTCTGACGCACCTCTGGGTAGATTCACACCACAATTTTTTTGGTTAACAGCTGAGTACTTAATTATTTGTACCATGAATACCAACTTTATTCACAATTGGCCCAAAGTGGAAACAACCCAAGTGCCCATTAGCTGGAGGATGAATAAACAATCCATGATCTATTCATTGTGTGGAATGCTATTCAGAAGTTTAAAAAAAGGGATTCCTTGGTACAGTCAACACCAGGAGCAACAATATGGATAGTGTATACTAAGTATTATGTGAGGAGTAGCCTGATTTAAACGGTTACAAATGTATCACTGCACTGTTGTTATTCTGGGAAAGGCAACCCCAGAAGATGGTCAACAGACCAATGATTGCTAAGGGTTGGAACCTGAGGGCGGGGCTGACTAAAAAGGGAAACTTTGGAGACCATGGAACTGAGTGGGGTCTTCACTGGGTAACAGTGCTCTTCCCACTTCCTCCCTGAGCTTTCTGTTTGTTTCCATTCTTCCAGTCTTCCTTCTTTTCCTTTCCTTCCTGCCATCTGAGCTTTGTTCTTGGACAAACACTGCCCTTTTGATGTCAGGATGCGGAGTGCTGCCTCCCTGGTGTTAACTTTTCACCTTACAGACCTACCTATTGTTTGCCTGGAAGCTGGACTACAGGAAGTATTCTCAGTGATGATTTTGACAAGGCTTACATGCATCTAGGCATGTTTCACAGCTTATGGGACTGTGTACAACAAAGGGTGGATTTTACTACTGGAAAGCCTATAGTGAAGCCTGCCAGAGTAGGAAGATTCAGATATTTTCTCACTAAAAGGAGGGATAGAAAAGTGCTAAGATGGCTCTCCAAATGTAACAAACTTGTGAGACCTAGAAAAACAATGCAGACTCCAAGCGTTCAGGCTCTCACTGTGTATGTAAATGACAGACAGACAGACAGGTAGTTGCCACCAAGACAACAGGACCAAGCCTGCCTTGTGTGCTAACCTTCACAACCGCTGTCACGTGCATGCCTACTGTAACTAAAGAACCCAACCCCTTCTACTAATGGTCTCCTCCCCTAGCTGGCCATTTACCTCACCAAGCCTTCTGTCCTTCTCCTGATGACAAGCCCCAGCAAGTGAGTCAGACAGTGTTCTGATGTAATCCTTAAGGTGTTCAATGACTAATTTTTGGAGGTAAATTACTAGCAGGATATGATCACCCGGCCTTTCTTCCTGGTCATTCTTAAGCCTGGAAGTTCTGCTGAAACCTATCCACTGTGGATGATCTTGCTGGTATTTGAAATACCTGTGACTTAGCTCCCAGCATGACAACAGCCACTACGGTTCGACAAACTGACAGACAAACATAAATAATATTTCCATTCATTTTTTTTAAACCTGAAAAAAAAAAAAAGATGGAAACAAAATTTGTTGACTTTCAACAAGCAAATGCTTAAAATGTGGCATTCGTATGACAGGCTCACTCGTAACTAAGGGTACTGTCCCAAGCTAAGTGGCATCCTTTTTGCATCAAATGCATAGACTACTATTGAACTTCTACTCGATGCTTTCTAAGAACCTACACCAAAGGAGTACAAATGCTTTACACCTTGCTACTACTTTAAAGGAGCTCTGGTAGCGTGGTGGTTACGAATCAATCTGCGAACCGCAAGGTCAGCAGTTCGAAACTACCAGCTGTTCTGCGGGAGAAAGATGAGGCGTTCTGCTCCAGTAAAGATTTAAGCCTTGGAAACCCTGTGTAGGGTCGCTATGGGTCAGAACCGGCTCCACAGCACATCACCAACCACTACTTTAAATGTTAGCAGTTCGAATGTGTCCAGCAGTACTGCTAAAGGAAGGCCCGGCCATCTGCCCCTGAAAGATTTCAGCCAAGAAAATCACACCAAGCAGTTCTCCTGTTACATGTGGGGTTCCCCAACAGAGCTACACAAAACCAATTCATATGATGAAGCTGGCATTGTTGCTGCTGTTAAATGCCATCAAGTCGGTTCTGAATGATAGCAACCCTGAGTAGAGTTTACAAGGAGCAGCTAGTGGGTTTGAACCGTCAACCTTGCAGTTAGCAGTCCAGTGCCATACCAGGCCTCCTACTTTTTCTTTTAAAATAATAAAATGGTTCCTGCTTGTCTGAAACATCAAGGATTCTAGAAGTCTCTTCCTAAAAGAGGACTTGTAGTTGTTAGGTGCTACCAAGTCATTTCCGACTCCTAGCGACCCTTTCTATGTGCATCAGAAAGCACTGCCCCACCACAATCTTACCCATGCCTGAGCTGATTGTTGTGAAAGGACTATCTAGCAATATTTCTGAGGCAGAATGAGTTTACTGAATGTGGCAACGTAAGACTCTAGGTTGGGAGACATTGGGGACACCGTTGTGACCCATAAAAGAAACTGTCGACCTGTTTTGAATGTAATTGTTGGCCAGGAATGTCATGAAGTGTAGAATTAGCCTTTTAAACACAATTCCTTTAAAAACTGGGAGAAGAGACTCCCTGGCATCAATTCTATAGTCCTGAAAAAGGATCATAGAGTGTCCACAATATTTACAAGATACTGGGTCCCAGGATTTCACGAGACACAGCTTTTTAAACAGTTACCAATCTTTTATGTCTATGACTCCAACAGTTACAATTTGTCTGCAACTGTTGCCAGCATCTTTATTTCATTTTTAGTATTACACGTTGCATTATGAATAGCATGCTCAACATATCTATAACTTTGATAACTCAATTCACTTTGTTAGTAATGGTTTCCCAGAACAATAACCATGCTGAGGATCAATATTTCATAAGGAATCCACTGTTATTTATTTATCATGTATAACATGTGCTCCAAAAGCATTACAGAATATTTATTAAACATTTATAGATAATTTTATGCTACCATAGCATGTGATATAAATGCATTATTAATTCTCTTGAATTGTTGATGGATTTGAGCTCAAAATAAAGCAATGCCAACTGGGGCTATTGCCAATAAAGTGAGACGAAGGAAGCCAGCCTTCGAGAGCTTTTGAAACTTCCAAAGGTGCAAGAGGGTTCTCTCAGAAGGCTGGTTTGTTAATCGGGGTTGTGGGATCCGGGTAACTTGTTAGCCATCCAGAACAAACACAGATGATGAAGAGCGGATGAAACAAAGTTTAGTTCTTAAAGCAGTCACTCTTTAGCAGCTGCTGCTTTGAAAACTCTCCATAGTTGCGTACTTCATTCACCAGCTGAAATTCACTTCGTGTTGCAACGGTTCAAGAAGCAGATTCCCGCACAGCACACTTAGGTGTTAAGACAATTCCTCCACAGTTTCCCTCATTGACCTCAATTGCACCTCTTCTTCAACTCCTGGAAACCCTGCCTGTTTTGTTTGTTTCCTTTAATAATTAAAAGAAAAAAACTAATCAGGGGTGTTGAAAGTGCTAAAGGCAATGAGAAGTCCCTTGCTTCATAATTAGCCATTTCCCTGAAGCAAGGATGATTCTACATTTGATTAGACATTTCTGCTGCCCCCTACTGGGCCGGAGGACTTGTAGTTGGGTTTTAATGGAAATGGAGCCACTGGGTGGAGCAAACATTTAACACACACAGCTGTGAGCTAAAAGGTTTGAGATTCCAGTCCACTCAGCGGCATCTCAGAAGAAAGGTCTGGCAATCTTTTGGGAAAAAAATCAAGCATTAAAAGCCCTACGGAGCACAGTTCAATTCTAACACATGTGAGGTCATCATGAGTTAGGGTCAGCTTGATGACAACTGCTTGGATACTGAAAATAAATGAAATATGGGAGTTTTTTTTTTCATTGCTGTCTCTACCTGCCCCCCTTCTTATAGCATCATAACATCATTCCATCACTCTGGAGATTATAAGAAAAGATAAGAGGAGATTCAATAGTCAATAAGGAGTTCAAGGTCGTGTTGTCGGTAGCGAGTACCTTCAAGTCCATTTCTACGCATAGCTGCCTTATGCACAACACAATGAAACCCTACCTGGTCCTGCACCACCCTCACAACCAGTGATAAGCTTGAGCCCATTGCTGCTGTCACTGTGCTAATCCACCTCGCTGGGGGTCTTCCTCTCTTTCGCTGTGCCTCCCCTTTACCGAGCTGGATGAGCACAGAGTCTAGTTTCACTCTACCACCTGTGAGTGAGTTAGCTACACTGACTTTATGGGTTTGTTCTGGTTAATTTCTGACACTGGCTAATATTAACATTAGGTAGGCAATTGTGAAAAAACAAAAATCAATATGCGCAGCAAAGGCTGAAATGGACAGACACGCTCTGGTAATGTTCACAGCCAGATAGCTAGCGATGCCCAAACATGCGCCATATGGGAGTGTTACTATTTATGTTTAAGAGAAACTGACCACTTCCTGACTTCAAACACCATAGAGGAAAGAGGAATATTAATGCAATTGTGCAGGGCAACATATGAAATTGTTGTTACTGTTGTTATTGTTAAGTGCAGTCAAGTTGCTGCCGACCCTCAGCGACCCTGTATAGGCTTTCCGAGGAGCAGCTGATGAGCTTGAACTGCCAACTTTGCAGTTCAAATGGCTTTGCAGTCTGACGCATTAACCCACAGCGCCACACCAGGACTCCTGAAGAGGAAAATTAGACTTTCTAAGGATTCCAAAAGGCTACATTTTCCCAACGTTTTTCATCACAACAATCCTGAAACTAACAGGTCCCTGACTTCATATGGTGGTGGTGGTGGGCCATGGAGTCGGTTCCAACTCATATTGACCCTGCATGCGGTTTCAGAGGCTATAAATCTTTACTGGAGCAGAAAGCCTCATCTTTCTCCCACAGAACTGCTGGTAGTTTTCAACTGCTGACCTTGAGATTAGCAGCCCAACTTGTAACCACTATGCTATCAGAGCTCCTTCCAACTTCATATACACACAGCAATTAGACTGGGCATCATTGGAGCTGTCAGGCAAAGTCAAAATTAACCCACAAGGAGGATCATTGGTGTTAATGTCAAGAAAACAGAAAGTTGATGAAATTGTCAGTTGAACAAGTAGTTAGTAAATGCCTTCTCTGTTGTTGAAAGCATTGTTAAAAGTTGTCATTGAGTCAGCTCCAATTCATGGCTGTCCCATGTGTGTCAGAGTAGAACTGTGCTCCATAGGGTTTCAATGGTTTATTTCCTAGAAGTAGATTAGCAGGCTTTTCTTTTTAGGCACCGCCAGGTAGACTTGAACCTCCGAACATTTTTGTTAGTGGAGACTTTTAAGCATTTACACACTGAAAGATTTCTTTAAGGGAGGCTCTGCTGTATAAGTACTGGAATGTGTACCACAAGTTGGTGGTTCCGGCGCACCAGCTGTTCATCAAAAGTGAGGCTTTCTGCTTCTGCAAAGATTTACGGCCTCAGAGAGCCCATACAGGGTCACTATGAGTCAGAACCAACTCAACGGAACTTAACAACAACAAGATTGCTTAAAAATACTACTGGTGTTGTCATATTGGCTCCAACTCATAAAACAAAACCCCACCCAGTCCTGCAGCACTCTCACAAGTGATGTTGTGCTTCAGCACACTGTTGTAGCCTTTGCGTCACTGCATCTCACCGAGCGTCTTTCTCTTTTTCACTACTGTTGTTGTTGTTAAGTACCGTGGAGTCAGTTCCAACTCATAGTGACCCTGCACGGTGTTTCCGAGGCTGTAAATCTTTATGGGAGCAGAAAGCCTCATCTTTCTCCCACATAACAGCTGGTGGTTTTGAACTGCTGACCTTGTGGGTTAGCAGCCCGATTCATAACCACTACACTACCCGAGCTCCTTTTTGCACTACTAGACTTTGAAAATACAAAGACAAATTAGAAAGCCCTTTTCCCTCAAGCCATTGCTATCTAATAAAAACAAAACAAAACAGAAAAACACCCAGTGCCATTTTGTTGATTTTGATTCACAGGACACAGAATTGTTCCTTAGGGTTTCTAAGACTATAAATATTTATAAGAGCAGATAGCCTCATCTCCCTCTCTCAGTGACTGTCTGGTAGATTTGAACCTCCAACCTTGCAGCTAGCAGTCCAACACTTATTAATCCATTGTGCCACCAGGGCTCCTTGCTAGTCAATAGATTTATCCAATCTCAGATATGTCAGGATAGATTCTGAGAACTCCCAACTAAGATTTCAAAGTTGAATGGCAAGAATTCTATGCTGGGGAAAGTGGACTAAGTAGAAAACTTTGCATCTAACCCGCCATCTTTGATCTCGCCAAACCGATCCTTGTCTCAGCATTGCCTTCACAGCTTAATGATTTTTTTTATATATGCACTGCTTATATGGCCTTTTATTTCAGAGCCTCAAATTAATTAAGATTTGCTCCAGAAGCTGCTTAATTGCTCGTGCTTATAATATGAGGATTCAGGAGAGAGGTGGGAATGAAGAGAGGACGGACGCATGCATAATACATCCCTGTCCCCCCCTGCTGAGTGACCATTACATTGATGGGTGTTCTTTCTTTCTTTCTTTTTAATCGGTGCACGGTGCCAAGGACCTGGCATTTTCAAATACTCATTAGTTCTATCCTTTGGGGCTTAACATAGCAGTCATTAAGGAAGGAAACCTCTGGGGACAGCAGGAAACCACAATGGCTAACAATGACAGAAATTCAGGTATATCAGACCGCGTCACTAACTGAGGCGTCGCATGGCTAAATTAGCTTTCAAAGTCTTATGCCGAACATGTAAGACCCACGGGTGTCTTGTGGTATATTCTCCGGAGGTTAAATTTAAGACGTTTCCCTGGCTCCCACTGCCAATTTGAAAGAGAGGGAAATGTCAACGGTGGTGGAGTTGAAGTTGAGGGTAGGAGGCCACCCACATGGCATCCGCTGACACTGACATTAAACTGTCACTGGAAGCCCAATCCACGGAGCGACGGTGTCAGCTGTCCCCACGCCGCCTCACACTGCTCGTTAGGGCCCCAGTTTGCTCAGGAGCAACACCAATTTGATCCAGTTGACTTGCCTAGCCAGGGGTTCCGGGCCATTCGTTTGCCTTGATGGTAATTGTGAGTATGTAAGTGCAGCAGACAATTTGCAGGAAGGATGGAGGTGAAGTATCAGGAAGCAGTGTCAGAGAGAGGAAGGAAAAAAGGACATGCTATCGGCTGGGCCTTACCCACAGCAGTGAAGAAATGTACACAAGTGATCACACAGCCCAAGATTACTGGAAGAGAAGATCAGGGATTGAGAAGAGTCTTAGCTTAAGTCATCTTTAATGGCCTGAAGCTGATCCAAAGTGAATGGTAAGCAAGAACCCCATTTCCACCAAATGGATGCTAAACTGTTCTCTGGGGTCAGTCATGATTATGCTTGGCTGCATTTCACAAGCTTAAGTGAGACTGAATTTTACTTCTATCTCATGTGAACATTTAGGGGTCATTCGGGGTCAGTAGAGAAGATAAGGAATGAATGATTTCATTTTCTATGTGACCTCATGGCCCAAGATGGCTGCTGGAACTCCAGCCATCATAACCCTAATTCCAGGCAGCAGGAAGAAGGAAAGGTAGGAAAGGGTCCATTTCCACTTATCTGTAACTTAAGAGAGCATCTCATTACCCAACCCCAATTTGCCACAAGGACATCTAGGGAACAGAGAACTGTAGCTGAGGACTGCCACATTGAATTTGTTGGGGGCTTGCTTCCAAATAACCAAGATAGAACGGATGTTAGATAGGCAATAGCAACCTTGGCAGTTTCCATATACACAACACCTCTTATCTCAGATCTTAGCAAACCGGATTTTCCAATTACTTTTGAATAGACCACGTGGTTTGACGGAAACTCTCTTTGGGCAGGACAGCACAGAGATTACTAGGAGATTGCTTTGATTGGAGGATTACAACATGGATGGAAAGGAGCCCTGGTGAACAGTGGGCTGAGCATCAGACTGCTAACTGCAAAGCTGGCAACTTAAACCCACCAGTTGCTCTGCAACAGAAAGACAAGGCTGTCTGCTCCCGTAAAGATTTACAGTCCTGGAAACCTTCTGGGGCAGTCCTGCTCTGGTTTGAGGTTTAGAGAGGTGCCCTAGGTCCTTCAGTTCTCTGTTTCCTCATCTACAGAATAATTCATGACCCAGGGAAATATCTGCTCGAATAATAAACGCAGAAGCAGTGTGTGTCTGTGTGAATGTCAAGCAGACGCCAGGGATTCATTAGTATCATTATGATCCATCCAGGCACTTATATTCCTTAAGAACACAGGTTCCCAAACCCCTCACTCATCATGGAATGATAGTTGATACTATGATCTGTTACCATGATAGGACCGTCCTTGCATACCATACTTTACAACACATGAATCACTTTTAAACATGGATTCTACATCAGCCCTATGACTCCCCGCTATGAGCAGCATAGGGGAGGGATGGCTCTTTACCCAAATGACTAGTAATGAAATGGAAGTTCAGGTAACAAAGATGCTCGTCCCAGCTCACACAAAGTTGCTGGTAATCAACAACAACTTTGTATATTAGCACTCGAGAGGTACTAGGTCTGTAAAATGATGGATGCAGAATTCAGGGATGAGATTCCTAACCATGATGTTGTAGGTTTGGTACATGAGTTTATTTCTGGATTCTCAATTCTATTCCGCCGGCATATACTCATGACAACGCCGCACAGTACTGATTACTGTAACTTTACAGCATGTTCTGAAATTGGGATGCCTGAGCCCTCCAACTTTGTTCTACCTTTTCAAGATTAATTGGCAGTTCTGAGTCTCTTGAATTCCATATGAATTTTATGATCAGGTCTTCCATTTCTGCAAAACATGTACTATAATTTTGATAGGAAATTCAATGCATCTGAGCATCTTTTATTTCTTTGTCTGGCTTCATTGCCTACACTATATTTTCTTGAGGTCCTAGTGTGGTGCTGTAAGAAAAGCACTGCATGCTAACTACACAGTTAGTGATTCAAACCCATTAGATACTCCTTGGAAATCTTATACAGCATTCTATGAATTGGAAACAACTTAACAGCACTTCAGAATAATAGCAACATATTTTCTTAGTAGTGAACTGTGACTTCTTGATATGTGTTAGGTATTTTCTAAAACCAATTTATGTCTGTATTGAATGCTTTATTATTATAAAATGAAATAAACACTTTATATAAGGAGCCCTGGTTGTTGTTGTTATGTGCCGTGGAGTTGGTTCCGACTCTTGGCGACCCTGTACAGGCTTTCTGAGGCTGTAAATCTTTACAGGAGCAGAAAGCCTCATCTTTCTCCTATGGAACAGCTAGTAGTTTCGAACTGCTGACCTTGCAGTTCACAGCCCGATTTATAACCACTACGCTACCAGAGTTCCTTAAGGAGCTTAGTGGATTATGAGCTGGGCTGCTATGAGTTGGAACTCACTCAGTGGCACACAATCACCATGACCAAGCTCTTCATATATGAGGAAAAGTTTTTTTTGTTGTTTTTTTTTAAAGTGTTGCTACTGAGTCCCGGTTCATACATGCAAGGATTTATTCTAAACCAAACATGTTTAAACAGGCCTCGACAATCAGTGGACAGCTGCAGGCAAATTCTCTCAGTAATACACGTGTCTTAGTCTCATCAAGATGCCTTTAAATCTTTTTTTTTTTTTTTTTTTTAAGCTAAGGTTTAATCAAAACAGTGGCTTCCAGGGTACTGTGCTGGACCAGTTCAATTCAAGGCAGAGAGGTCAGCTCAAAGGTTATATATAGCAACTGTTTTGGGAGACCCAAAGAGGTCATCTTGACAGAGTCTCTTGAACAACACAGAACAATCATGGGGCTTTATTATGAAGAAGTTTTAAGAAAACAGAAAACTTTATTGATGAGAAAACAGTCACGAAACATGTATAGAATATCCCCCACACACCCACCCATCACAACAATACACCTGCTCATTCTTCAAGGATAACAATAACTATGACTAGAATTTCACTGGAAAACTCTCCATCTACCCTTCAACACTGACCTTGCCTCTTTTACATTCTTCTTTTTATTTACCAGATTCAGAAAACACAGAAACTGACTCCACGGCACATAACCACCACTGTGTGTGTGTGTGTGTGTGTGTGTGTGTGTGATTGTTGTTGATGTTAAGTGCCTTCGAGTCAGTTCTGTCTCATAGCAACCCTGTATAGGTTTTCTGAGGAACAGCTAGTGAATTTGAACCACCAACTGTGGGTTATTGTGCTAAAGGAGAGCAGTTGGTACAAAGTAGGTTTGCAGCGATCATTGTCGGCTGAATGAGTGAGTTACAGAACACTAACACAAATTCCCTTCACCTTTGTTCACTTGGATCTAATGGGACTGCCATGTGTTCCATTTGTAGCTCTAACCCCAGTGTGTGTAACCCGGAATGGCATCAAACAACCTCCCTTGTGCAATGGAAACATCCTCAGGATAGGTTACAGGTTGGATGGCTGTGAACTGGTGCCTCACATAGGGTTTTCAATACCTAATTTGTGGAAATAGATCTCCAAGCCTTTCTTCCTAGTCTTAGTTCAGAAGCTGCACATAAGCCTGTTCAGCAATCTAGCAGCACAGACAGATGGGTGGAGTTTGTGCATGAGGAGTGTTGGTCAGGAATCAAACCCAGGTCTCCACATAAAGGGTACACCTTCTCCCACTGCCCCTCTCATAGTGGGTCCTCAGGACAGAGTCAATAACTAACAGCACACCTACAGGGACCAGACTGCTACACTGTGACGCCATCCCCCTGTGTCTGCCTCCCATGCCATCTGAATGGCGTCACTTCCCCTGCCTTCTGTTGACAAGGAGAGAACACTCTAGTCCGAGTGGGTCAGTAAAGTCCCATCTTTCATATGTAACTATGAGTCTTTGCAAATGAACTGTCACCTAGATACAGAACAGGAGTCCTGGTGTGGTGCTGTGGGTTAATGCACCAGACTGCAAAGCGGTTTGAACTGTAATGTTGGCAGTTCAAGCTCACCAGCTGCTCCTCAGAAATGCTATACAGGGTCGCCATGGGTCAGAACCAACTAGAAGGCACTTAACAATAACAACAACATACAGAACATATGGAACAAATACACATTTGGGGTTATGGCTGTAGGTATCTGAAACTGCCCAACAAGAACCCTTCTCTCTTGCCTCAGCTGATTAACTACCATTACTATAAGCCAATCACCATTTCAAGATTCCCATTTTCCTGAGATTGCCTTTACAAAAGGCATATTCCCAGTTCTGTCCAGTGAAATAAAAGGAGGCACAGGCTGGAGGTGGGTTTCAGGAATCAGCCCCCTCCCTGGAAATGTTCCTGTTAAGTGTCGATGAGTAGGTTCTGACTCATGGCGACCCTGTGTAGTGTTTCCCAAGGACAGTCTGGTGGGTTTGAACCACCAGCCTGTGGTTAGTAGTGCAGTGTTTCTCCTACAGTGTCACATCGGGGAAAATCGCACAGGTAGAACTTTTTGTGATACCCTTCTACCTAGGTATTCTCTTTGGAAGCTTCCACATAAGGATGTGATGCCAAGAGTCCAGACATCCACCTGTGAAGGGAAACTGTCCCGAAATACAGAAGATGGGGAAATGGAAGAAATGCAGAAGCCTGTATCTTGGATAATTTTGATGAGAACCTGCATCAATCCTCAGGATTTCAGAAGCAAACACTATATGGCCTTTTGGTCTAAGTCACCATTAGTCTATTACTTGCAGCCAAACACACTCTTAAGTGTTATTCACAATCTATGTTCCATTAGTCAGTTGTTGTTGTTATTAAGTGCTGTCAAATCAGGCCGGACTCACAGTGACCCTATATAGGGTTGCCGAAGAGCAGCTGGTGAGTTCGAACCACCAGCCTTGCAGTTCAAACCGACCATGTGGTCCAGTGCATCATCCTATATACTCATTGGTGTTACACACAGTCTATACCAGGTTTGTGCTAATTGAAGGGAAATAAGTAATACAGAATATCCACTCTGAAAGAAAACCCAGTCTTGTGGGGATATCCAGAAGTTTGACCAACGTTAAAGTTATAGGGATGGGAGGGAAAATACACAAATCCAACTGAGAGAGTCAGAAAAGACCCTCTCAAACATAAATAAATAATACAACAATCCTGCAGTGAGGTTTTTGGTTTTTTTTTTTTTTTTTTTTTAATGAGCAAGAGCTAGTCAGTTAGAGAAAGCAAGGGCACGTTACTTCATGAAAACGGAGCAACGCGGCAAGTCCTAGGGGAGTGACTGAGGCGCCGAGTGTCACGCATGGAAGATGAAGAAGGAGAAGCTGCCAGGCTTCAGAGGGAGTTTGGAGGGTATTAAAGTGGTGTTTTATTCAGGAACATGGCAACGACTATCAATCCCTTATCCTGCCTGAATTTCCCCACAGAGCAAGCTCGACACACAATATCAATAAGCAGCTCCTGCATTGTGGATTCTGACTCACAGCACCCCCTGTGCTATGCTCCATGAACTTTCCAATGGCTGACTGTTTGGGAAGAGATTGCCAGACCTTTCTTCTGAGCTGCCTCTGGGAAGACTCGAAACTCTAGCCTTTCACAGTCAGCAACCAAGCTCATTAACTGTTTGCACCACCATAGAAACCCTACACATAGTAACCACCACATCTTTTGTCAGGGGTTTAGCTTATACGCTAACATGTACCTTCACATCTTCCATGGCATTTTCAATACCCTCATATGGATGCGAAAGCTGGACAGTGAATACAAAAGATCATAGAAGAGTTGATGCCTTTGAGTTATGGTGTTGGAGGAGAATACTGAAAATACCATGGACTGACAAAAGAACAAACAGATCTTTTTTGGAAGAAGAACAGCCAGAATGCTCCTTGGAAACCAGGATGGCCAGACTTTATCTCTCATACTTCAGACATGTTTTCAGGAGGGACCAGTCCCTGGAGAAAGATATCATGTTTTGTAAATTGGAAGGTCAGAGAAAAAGAGGAAAACTCTCAACAAGATGGATTGGCACAATGGCGGAAGTGATGGGCTCAGGTGTAGCAAAGATCGTGAGGCTGGCACCGGACTGGGCAGGGACTGAGTCGATGGCATCCAACAACAACAACCTTTACATTCCAAAAAAACCAAGCCAGATGCCTTCAGGCCAGTTCCAACTCACAGGGACCCCAAGCATGCAGAAAACACCAGTGCTACCTATGGTCTTCAAGGCTGAACTTTAGAAAGAAGATTCCAGGGTTGCTATGAAGCACCAGTCTTTGCTTAGTCATTGGCACCACCCAAGGGCTCCAACATTTACATTATGGTAGTGCTGTTAAGTCAGTTCTAAGCAGTAGCAACCCTATGCAGAGTTTCCAAAGAGCGACTGGTGGGTTTGAACCACAGACCTGGTGGTTATCCTGCAGAGCCACACCGGGACTCCAACCTTTACATAGTCCAGTGGCAGGAGCAATGGACTCAAGCACAGCAGCAATTGTGAGGAAGGCATTGTGTTTTGTTGTTCACAGGTTTGCAATGGGTCAGTACTGACTTGCTGGCAACTAACAACCACCACAGGGAAAGGTTTGAGTAAGTGGAAAGGACAACCAAAACTCCTTCCCCTCTGAATCTTAGAGAGCTTAAGCTACAGAAAAGAACTTAACACTCCGACCCAATGAAGAGAAGAAAACAGAACTGAAAGGAGGCTGAGGTGGGTGTTCCTAGCATCTGGGAGCAGAGACTGCAATAGGTAAACCCCACAATGCTCTGAGTTTGAGAGTACACTACCAGTACCATTAACCAGGGCTTTGAAGAATGTATGAGCTGCAATCCAGCCCTCAAAGCAGAGACAGACTCACGAAGATGCTCGAAAACATGGCAATGTTGGAGAGAAATGAAAATCCTCTCATCAAAATGGTCCTTAAGCATTCTTCCTTGTGAAAACCAGAAAGCAAGAGCCACCAAAGGAATTCCATCAGTGGGAAGGGTCAGATGTGAACGGTCAAAAGGTTATTTGCACAGCAGCATAGGAACACAACCCAAAGCAAAACTAAACCAGTTGTCATTACGTGCACTCCAACTCATGACAACCTCGTGCATGTCAGAGTGGACCTGAACCTCCATGGGGTTGTCAATGACTGGTTTTGCATGAGGAGATTGCCAGACATTTCTTTTGAGGCACCGTTAAGTGGGCGGCCAAGTGCTTTCCCTGTTTTGTGCCACACAGGGACACCATGGAGAACGGGCAGGAGAAGACAATCTGAGCAGAGCTTCACACATCCCCAGTGTGGGAGCAAATCAGATGTGGAGGAAGCTGATTGGAGCCTGGCTGTCACATGCACTTGCTGTACTTCAGGCTCAAATGCCCGGAGGTCAAGCATAAGTGTTGTGAAGGAGAGAGGAGTCTCCAGGGGGACCTGTAAACTCCTCATGTGAAGTTCAGAGTAAATGTTGAAGATATTGAAGGTCACATGGTGTCTGCTGCATCCAGGTTAAAGCAATCAAGGGCAATATGTAAATGAATGAGTGTGGTTGGGTTCCAATAAAGCTTTATTTAAAAACCTAGGCAGTGGGCCAGATGTGGTCTATGGGCCACACTCTGTAGTTTGCAGACACCCTGGTCATGTAGTGGATTAGGAGCTGGGCTGTTAACTGCAAGATCAGTAGTTCAAATCTTCTAGCTGCTCTGTGGGAGATTTATAGCCTCAGAAATCCTACAAGGTCACTTTGAGTCAGAACCAACTCAGTGGTTCACAACCACCACCACCACCACCACCACCACCCCGCCCCCCACTGTAGGAGTCTCCGGGTGGCATGAAGAGTTAAGCACTGGTATGGCACTGTAGGATAAGCACTGGACTGCAAGGTTGATTTGATTTGGAAGGTCGAGGGTTCAAACACACCAACTGCTCCTTGGAAACCCTACACAGGGTCATTATGAGTTGAAACCAACTCAATGACACTTAAAACAACAACAACAATTAGCCAAAAGGATGGCTGCAAGAACCCACCCAGAGATACCATGGAAGACAGGCCTAGCAATCCCTAAGGTTCATGACCTTGAAAATTCTCTAGAGGAGTTCTACCCTACACACATTGGCTGCCGTCAGTTGGAATCCATGCAAAGGCAACTGACAAAGATCACAGCTTTAGAAACACGTTTCGGTCCTGGTTCCACTCCTATTAAACTGTGAGACCCAAGCTGACCGACTGTGACCTCCCTATCTGCCAAACTGTCTCTTCCACTGGGATACAGAAATGAGATAATCCCAGGTCACACAGGACAGAATGTTTGGCATGTAGTAAGTTGAGATCCTGTTGATGTTGATGCTAGACCGTCAGGTGGAACCAAAGCTGAAGCCCAACCGAGAAACCAGTTGAGGTGAAGAGAACACAAGCTGTTCCCCAGAGCTAAGTCAGGACGATGATGTTCTCAATGAGCTTTTCTTTGTAGCTGAAACACACTCTGATTCCTGAAGAACTTTGGCCACTTAAGTGGATTTGATTGGCATTAATTATTAAAAACAATGATTTATTCATAAACAAGAGCGCTGTGCATGCCTCACACTTGTTCGGGGCTTTATGCTGCTCTTTTCTCTTTGTTTTCTTCTTTTCAAAAAGCTTTTAAACTTTTTTGGTACACTGTGTACCAGGAGGCATACGAAGATTCTGGGAAAAGGCACCTTCCTAGAGCATTGTGGAACTTGTTTGGGGTATAGGGAGCTTTATGTTATATTAAAGTAGATGTGAATTAATCATAAAGTGGGTAAGACTTTTTTTTCAACATGAAATATGATGCATCAAAGATATTTCAAGATGCAGCACCAGCCACCGCTTTGGGCTGCACCCCAGATGGCTGTGGTATAAGGAACATGACTTTGTCTCTTCTGTCCACCCTAACCCTACCCACTGCAAAGTGTCCAGGGAAGGAATTTGTACAGATTCTGCCAAGAAAGGAACTGTGCAGTGAAGTCAGTTGGCTTGCCCAATAAAGTCCTTAGCTCTTCATGTTGTTACAAGGTGCTACTGCATCTGTCTGCTCATGATGAGCCCATGGACAAGAGAAGGAAACACTGCCCGGTCCTACATCCTCCATACAATCAATGCTATGTCTGATTCCACTGTTACAAACACAGGATCGGTTCATCTCACTGGGATCTTCCTCATTTCTGCTGACCCTCGAGTTTACCCAGCCTAATGCCTTTGTCCAGGGACTAGTCTCTCTTGGTAACATGCCTGAAGTGCATGAGATGAAGTCTTACCATCCTCCCTTCCAAGAAGTATTCTGGCTCTATTTCTTGCAAGACAGATTTATTTGTTCTTCTGGCAGTCCGTGGTATATTCTACATTCTTCATCAAAATCCTAATTCAAACGTATTCATTTTTCTTTGGTCTTATTTTTCCTTATTATTTTAGCTCTTAATTCCTCTCTATGCCCATATATGAGTGAGCCAAGGGTCACGGAGGATGTTGAAGGAGTACTATATTCCAGGTACTGTGCTAAGCTCTGGGGGTACATAATGGTGGTTATAAAAAGAGCTAGAATTTCAAAAGTGTTTGGAACCAGGCATCGAGTTGGCTTTTCCAGGGACAATTACTGGGTCCCCGGGGAACCTTGGGTCATAGCCTGCACTAATACAGCCCTCCCAGCTGCATAATGATCTAGTCCATCTGCTTAGACTCTGACCTCAGTATCCCACCCAGTAGCACCATTTCCCACTAGACTGAGACCCTGCTGTGATTAATTCTCATCTCTGGCAATATCAGAATAGAATATCCTGCCACAACCATAGTCAGAGAACCTTCTTTGCCTCCCTCCCAGTAACTCAGCCACTAAAGTTAGATCTCCAACTGTAAGTGCAGAGTGCTTATTCATACCTGCATTCCTCTGAACCCCAGGGAGAACACACTGAGCTCTGGTAATTCTATCAGATGTTCTAACATCCCTCTCTGCTTCCACAAGAGCCAGGACTGGCAACCCATCAGTTTGAAAATTCACACATTGTGTCTTAGCCAGCACTTAGAAGTCCAGGGAGTCCTGGGTTCAAATCTTGCCCACCATTCTTGATGCATTTGTTCCCCAACCTTTCTAATGTCTCCACTACATCACCTGTAAAACAAAAACAGGTGCCTTCTTCATAATCTTGAGGGGAGGATGGGACTAGCCCAAGGGAACTGCCACGCAGAGGCAGGATGCAGGAGAGGCAATCAGTATGCCTTACTTTGAAGACTCCCTGGTGGTAAAATGGCTAAGCTCTCAGCTGCTCATTGAAAACTTAGCAGTTCAAGTCTACCAGCCACTGCACAGGAGAAAGACGTGACATTCTGCTTCTGTGAAAATAACAGCCTTGGAAACCCCATGGGACAGTTCTACCCTGTCCTCCAGGGTTGCAATAAGTTGGAATCGACCCTACAAGAAGGGATTGTGTTGGATTTATTCTTCACTTTACCTATTCCACCCACTCCCAGTGAACAGAGCTCCCAACTGGTCTTCACTTTGGACAAGTAGGAATAATGGCACGTGTGGGCAGTGAGCTGTGTCGGGATTTGGGGAGATTGCACGAGTGTGTGTAGGGACCATCCCCTCACTTTGTGCTATGCAGATTCTCCACACTGTCCTCATTGACATTTGTCTTCCAACAAAACTCTGTTGCAGGGACCCCTGACCTGCTTTCGGGCTCCCAGTCCTGCGTTTCCTGCTCTGTGCAGAGTCCCAGAATCTTCTGCCCCGGTCTGCAGCACAAATCTATTTATAGCAGCCATCATTAACTCTCCATTGTCAGTCCCTGGAGCTCCACCTGGTCCCCCCTTTCCTCCGGCAGAAGTTGACTTCAGAGCGTTTTCTCTGAGTTCTTTGTAATATTAGTTAACATGTACAGAGAAGCCCCAAGGTCATGTTCCACTCTTGGCACCCTTCACTTTAGATTTGAGAAACCCCTTAAAACTCTCATTAGCGAAGCTGCCTCACACCTATGAAACTTTAAAACTGTCTGGCTAATCAGATACTCCGCACACCTCCACGTAGGCAGAGAAAGAGCTTCCGCATCCCCCATCCTTTCTCCTGGCTTCACGTTTGTGCAGACGAGAGAGCTGTCAGAATCGAGCTTCTGGGGTATTTCAAATGCAGCGAAGGGGACCTCTCCCAGGAACCCAGAATCACCACTTAAAGCAAACTGGGAGAGAGGGCGCAGAACACAGACAGAAAGGGAGAGGACTTAGCTTTCTGGAAGGTTCTACTTGTTCGGATTGATAGTTGACGAGGATGTGCTCGTGGAAATTTAAAGGGATAATAACAATAATACTATCAAAATGGCAATTGTCACGTATGGAGTGTCTGCTGCATGCTCGGCTCTGGGTAACTACTCTATCACATGACCTCTAAGTCCATCAATAACAGTGACAAGTCAACCCCTGCTTACGAACCAGTGATGCTGAAAAGGGTTAAGTGGTATCTCTAGGGAGTCCATGGGTGATGTAAATGGCAAAGGTACTAGATAACCAAGTGGTTGGAGGTTCGAGTCCACTCAGAAGTGCCTCAGAAGAAAAGCCTGGAAATCTGTTTTCATAAAACCAGCCACTGAAAGCCCTATCGAACACAGTTCTACTCTGACACATCCGGGGTTGCCATGGGTCAAAATCGATTCCAGAACTAAATTACTGGTTTCGCAGCAATGGTGGATGGATGACAGGTAAACATCACATCACATGCTGTGCCCCAAGTAGATGCAAGGAGACCATGAAAACACAGAGGGGAGACACAGGACCCAGCTAAGGCATCCCCAAACAGGTGACATCCGAGCACCTGGGCAAAAAGAGGAGGGTAGACAAGATTGCAAGTTCCCAGAGAATGGTAGAAACGGGACTGTTCATATATTTCTAGTCTCATCTGAAATTGGTTCAGGTATTGGGGTGATTACAGCCCCATGCGTTTGGGGAGCAGAGGACAAGTCGCTTTTTGTTGTTGTTAAGTGCTGTCAAGTCAGCTCCACCTCACAGCGACCCTGTATAGTGTTTCCAAGGAGCAGCTGATAGATTTGAACTGCCAACTTGTGGTTCACAGTCCAGCGCTGATCCTACAAGGACATACCAAGAGTCCAGTTCCTTTTAGGAAAGTGGAATTTGATGAGCTGTGATCAGGCTGATCACACAACATGCAGGTGCTGTGGACACAGAAACTCGCTGCCCCACAGGGTCGGAGGAGTCCTGGTGGGGTACCAGTTAAGTGCTCAGCTGCCAGACAAAAGGTTGAGAGATCAAACCCACCCAGCTGTTCCAGAGAAAAAGACTTAGTGATTTTTTTTCCCATAGAGATGATAGCCTAGAAAAGTCTCCTTTGTCACATGGGGCTGCTGTGGGTAGAAATTGACTCTATAGCACACAGTAACCACCCCCTGTAGGGAAGCAGTTCACAGGGCCACCCCATCCCCACTGTTGGGCAGAGTGATCTAATAGCGCTGCCTTGGCTGTGTAGGAGATCTGAGTCAGTCAGTATGAGTTGAAATGCAAAGTGTTTGGTTTGCATTGGACTGGAGAGGCACGGTCCTTGATGAGGCTCTAGACCCCAGGACATGGCAGTGCTGATGGCAAACTCTTTTGGCAGTAGCCCACTTGATGTTTGTGAAATCATAGGCATTCCCATTTTGCAAACAGCCCACAGATACATCACATAACCAGTTTCATCATGGACATCTGTACCCCTCAAACCTGCCAAACATAGAGATAGACTCACTGCAGCCATCTGACTTTATGGTGGGGAACAGATCCCTTCAAACGTAAATGCAGCCACCTTGCTACAGCGGGACAAGCTGAGGTCTCATCTGCCTACCCACCCACCCATCCACCTACCTAGCCACACACACACACACACTCATTCACCTACACAAACACACACACACATGTACCCAGTCATTTCGATTGCAGCTGTACCAGAGCCGCTGGCCTATGCACAGACAATGCAGTTTCCCCACCCCCACCCTGCCCTGGGCCGAAGCAGCCCTTGTTCATTAACGCAGCATCCAGCAAGGTGGTCCGACAGCTGATTCTCCTGGATTGCAGCTAACCTCATTAGGTGAGCTGTAGAGATAGGCAGGAACATCTGGATGGCTTCTTTCATTTATCATTTTAAGACAAAAGTTTTTTAGAAAAAAAAAGCTTAGTCGAGCAACATGAAAAGAAAAGCAGAAATAATTTTCTATGGAGTTAGCTCCAGCATCATTTCCAACCCTCCCCACTTAGGAACTGCTAAAGCCCTTGGTCAGGTGAGGTCAGGATAATTCCCCTAACTTGAGTCTGTTTCCATCTGAATCAGGGGAGTCGCCCAGCGTCCACTGTGAGAGTTGGAGCTCGCCCCCTGGTGGCCAGTGAGAGGATACCTCATGCTCCCACTTTGTTGCGCCAAAAGCAGAGGTCAATATGCAGCCCCTTAAGGAATCCTGATAGGACCAGAACTCGCGTACTAAAATCTATTTCCAAAGTACCAGTTCAAACAGAAGAGTTTTCAGAACAATCTGTGATTTCTGTAAGCAGTGATGCATGCGGGGCCCACCTGTCAGTGTGCCGTAGTGTGGTGCAGGAATGCATGTTACTGAGGAACGGGAAAGTCTGTCACTGGTATTTCAAATATCAGCAGGGTCGTCCATGGTGGATAGGTTTCAGCAGAACTTCCAGAATAAGACAGACTAGGAAGAAACATCTGGAGAACTGCTTCTGAAAATACACCGATGAAAACTTTATGGATCACAGGAGAGGCTTTGTTCGGTTCCACATACGGTCACCGTGAGTCAGAGTCAACTCGATGGCAACAAACAGCATACAAACTGAAGGTAAAGGCAATGCAAGGGAGCACTTTTACACAGTCTTTCTAGCGATGGCTTGTAAGTCTCATCAAATGATGGGTTGGAACTATGCAAACAAGGTGATTTTAGCCCACCAAGGGGATTGGACTGCTTGCTAACATATAAATGAGGTGTGCAGCACTTTTGTGGGGGTTAACTGCCGTTGAGTCAGTTCTGAGTCATATCAGCCCTGTATAGGGTTTCTGAGGCTTTAGATCTTTCATGGGATCAGAAAATCTTATCTTTCTCCCACAGTGTCTGGTGGGCTCGAAACACTGACCTTGTGACTCACAGTCCAGTGTTTATCCTGTGGAACCACCGTACTCCCTTCTGTGGGGGTGGGACCATGCAAATAAGGTGTATGGAACCCTAAGACAGGGATTGGTCAGTTTTGTTATTCTTCTAGGCATCAAATGAGCCATCTCAGAGGTAGAGTGAAGGCACCTCATGATCATGAAGAAACAAGAGCCAGGACTGGAACATGTCGTTTGGAGCTGGAACCTTTGTGCTGAGGACCTCCTGGACACAGGAGACAGAAAGAAGGAGTAACCAAATCCAAGGTCAGCATGAGGTGGCACAATGGCCCTGCCTGACCCATCAGTGAGGCCGGTACAGTAGGCCTGGTCATCCATGGATTGAGAAAGCTGGCTACCTTCTAGCAGGAGAGAAGTGCCCCTGGACACTTACTGGTGGAGCTCAAGAGCTATGTTCCCAAGGAGGGCAGCAGAGCCAAGGGACCAAGGGGCTGAGAGGCCAAGAGTCAGAGGGAGTTCTGCCTTGAGGCACAGCCAAGACGCTGTCCTGATGGAGGAAGTGTATTCAGAGTCCTTCCTGACCTTGAATTGTAATCTGATACTTCCCTAATAAACCTCATAACTCTAAGGATGGTCTGTGAGTTTGGTGTGGCCACTACCAACAAATGAGTCAAGCCAGCAGAGAAGCAGAGAGCACTGTGGGAGGGGAAAGCTGGAGGGTGGAGGTGTATCTGACCTCCATTTTACAGCAGCCAGCCTTGGGCAGGTGATGGAATGATGGTCCTCTCCCCTTTCACTTGTGAAGCTGGAAAAGGAGGCCTGGCAGTGCCATCGCACCATCTTTACCATTGGTACCACTTTTGTTACAGTAAAACCCACAGCAGGAAAGAGGAAGGAAGGGGTTATTTTCACAGGCCCACATGCAAATAAAGTATGATTGCGTGTTTGGAGGCATGCATGCAATGTCACGGAGGAAAAGATGTTTGCAATTGGAAGTAAGTTCCTAACTTGCTTTACGCGTAATGTATTTGGTCTATGTGTATGCACAGACTATCTGGCCTCCAAGATGTGCCCTACAATAATCATGAAATGAGGATAAGAACGACTATACTGAGTACCCATAATGTGCCTGCAAGTGTCACATGATCCGCATACATTATTCATTAACATATCTATCTCTCGGGCTGACTGAAGCCCCAATGCCTGCAAGGCCCAATCCCAGTCTGTCTTCCCACTTACAGCTTTTTGGATATTGCAGAATAATTGCTTTGTGAGGACGTTTTTCCTTTCCTAGTCCCTACGTACAAGAAGGGGACAAGCATGGAAGCTTGCCCCCCTCATTAACTTGTGTCTCTGAGACCTACGTTCTGATTCCCCCAGAGAGGAGAGAAGGCTGATCAATGTTGCTGGATGTAGAAAGCTGCTTCTCCACGTTCACTGGTGGATAATGTCACTTTGAAAATCAAGGATTTTCATGCATCCAGGATTTGCTTTCATTCTCATTTGCTTTACTCCCATCTTGGTGATGGAAAGTAAGACGGTCCAAACTTACTGGTCGGATACAGACTGGGGGAATCCCCGTGACCATGGCCTGTCATCATTCTTTACTGGAAGTGACTCACCCCAAGGCTCAATGTTCAGACCAACACTACACACATCTATAAGGAGACCAACAATACCAGGGAGTACCCACTCCTTCCAATCATCCACCAAATGAGAGGACAAGTCAGCATGTTCAAGGGAAGAGTTCAGGAGGGCTAGGGAAGGAAGGTAAAATGGAAACAGCAAACACAGGCAGAAAGTAGGGTAAGTGATGTTGCCTTGTGGAAACTGCAGTCAACTGATCAGCTCTGCAAACCTTTACCCAATTCACAGTAAAAAGATAAATTACAAGAAAAATAAAACAGAGTTTCTGTGGCATTTAGGAAACTTGTTCTCTCTTCTTTCGCAAACCTGACAATTACTGTTTTAAGTTCCTATCAGAAGAATGAACAAACATACCCTACAGGTAGTACAACACGGATGCTACTGAAAAGTGAAGATGGTGAGACTTCTGCTTGCGTACTTTGGACAAGTCATCAGGAGGGACCAGTCCCTGGAGAAGGACATCATGTTTGACAAAGTGGAGGGTCAGCGGGAAAGAGGAAGATCCTCAATGAGATGGAGTGACACAGTCAGTGCCTTTAACGGTGAGTTCATCCTTAGCACTGATTGTGAGGATGACACAGGACCCAGAAACGCTTCGTTCTTTTTGTACATGGAGTCGTTATGAGTCAGAGCCAAGTTGATGGTAGTTACCTAACACAACAAACATAAGTCTGGGCAGACATCCCTGTATCTTAATTTCTTCTTCTAAAAACAGAAAGATTTAATGAGATCACACATACAACACACTCCGAACAGTTCCTCAAACCTTGTTAGTAAATGTTTATGGCCATTTTGATTTTTATCGATTTCCATTGATTTGTAGCTTCCAAGAAAACTTAAGAAGGATTATGTGTGTTTCTGAGGCTTCTAAGCAAAGACCATGAAACACCATCAGACAACACTTGCAGTTGCCACTGAGTTGTGTGTATCCCCATGTGTGTCTGACTAGAACTGTGCTCCCTATGGTTTTTCAACAGCTGATTTTCCAGAGGAAGATCACCAGGCCTTTCTTCTGAGGTGCTTCTGGGTGGACTTGAACCTTTCATTTATCAGCCAAGCACATTAGCCGTCTGTTCCACCCTGGGACTTCAGATAACACCTCCACTCCTGAAAACATCAGAATGCAGTGTTGTTGCTGCTGTTAAGTGTCACTAAGTTGATTCCGACCCATAGCAACCCTGTATAGGGTTTCCAAGGAGCAGCTGATGAGCTTGAACCACTGAATTTGCAGTTCAAAGGACTTTGCAGTCTGACCTATTAGCCCACAGCGCCACGCCAGGATCAGAATGCAGTAAGATCAGCAAAACTCTAGAGGGCAATTCACCTTCCTGATCCTAAAGACTGTCGTTTAATGCTGATGTGTACTAGTGGTCACTGGAGTGGCCTGGAGTTGCTTATGCATGCTGTCCTATGTCCGCTCATTCTGCATTCCCATTATCCCCAACACTTGGTATCTTTCCTTTGAGATTCCCTAAGTCACTCTTGCTGGTCTTACTGCATTCTGATGTTTTCAGGAATGTAGATGGTATTTGAAGGTCCACGGTGGAATGACAGCTAATATACTTGGCTGCTAAATCACTTCTTGGAGTCCTGGTGTGGCACTGTGGGTTAATGTGCTCGACTGCAAAGTTGGTTTGAACCACGAGGTTAGCAGTTCAAGCTCACCAGCTGCTCATCAGAAACTCTATACAAGGTTGCTATGGGTTGGAACTGACTCAATGGCATTTAATAACAAGAAGTCACTTCTTATCCTTTACCCAGATGATTTTCTTTAGGGACTCAGTTTGGAATCCTATGTGTATTCCTATTCAATTTTACCTTAGATTTGGCCCACTGCTTCCAAATATCTTAACTGGTATCAAACAGAGATGTCATCTAGTCTGCCTAATGATTTGTATACTTTTTTTTTTTTAATCATAGGACTCTTTGTTCAACTGATACCTTATGCACAATCCAAGAAGTTATAGAAATGGCGATGGAACTTTCTGGAACAAGTCAGGGAAGGGAGCACTTATAAGTCCTCTATAATCTGAAAACTACAGCTGTAATTGTCATCCTTCTACCTAACTCTGTGGCTTTAAAATGGGGAAACTGAGGCTGAGACTGCATATGAGATTTGTCCAGAGTGACTCAGCTAATTCATGGCATGGCTGGGTATATTTCATCTCTATTAGGAGAATGGGAGCTGAACTATCACCTCTGTGGGGGCCATACTCTTAAATGTCAGGATCTATGTGCTTTGGAGATTTATCAGTGAACATGGGGTCAAAGCGAAACTCTGAAAGGCAGAGTCTTTAATCAAATCCTGGAGTTGACCCCTTGCAGGTCAAGTGGATCCTATCAAATGTGCTCATGCGTCATTAACCACCTATCCAATTTTGTATATGTGCACCACTGGTCATTTAAATGGGATTTGGGTTAAAAAGAAAGAAAGAAAACACGCTGGCTCAAGTTGAGAGCTCAGAGCAAGAAGAGTGATGTTTACTTGTTTATTTCTTATTCGTGAAGGTCTGGGGACAGCAGAGGCTCTGCTTCTCACAGCTGTGTCTTCTGAACACTCCAAACAGTTCATGAACATGTTGTTGTCTTGTAAGTCCGACAGGCCACAGAGTGAGTGCAGGAGGCAAGAACACAGAGCCAAAGTGTCTTAGAAGATGTATGTGACACTCTCAGGGGCTGATAGCCTTTCATTCATACAACCTCACAGCCACCAACTCTGCACACAAGGTGGTGAAGGAAGTAAACAACAGGAGTAGTATAGTGTTCATTTCATCATACAGATTATGTTACGGCACAATAATACATAGATAAGGGGCTTTATAAAGTTAGTGGGGATGGGGGGGAATGGAGTTAAAAGATAACAGAAACTTTCCACCAACTTTTTCAAGCCTACACATGCACGTGTGTTCACGTGTATATGTGTGCATTGCTATTAGCAGCTGTAGAGGAAGCTCCTTATTTATGGCAACCCCGTCACAACAGAACAAAACGCTGCCTCGTTCTATGTCACCACCATGATCAGTTGTGGGTTGGACCACTGTGATCTATATGTTTTCATTGACTGATTTTCTGATGTTGGTCTCCAGGTCTTTCTTCCTACTCTGCCTTAGCCTAGAAGCTCTGATGAAACTTATTCAGCAAGATAGCAGCAGCCAAGCCTTTGCTGGCAAGTGGGAGGCGGTTGTGCAAGAGGGACATTGGCTGGGAGCTGTTCCCAGGTCTGTTGCATGGAAGATGAGAATTTCACAATTAAAACACCATTGTGGAAAGAAATGTTTGAAACCTCCTCATATTGCACGTACATACACACAGAGAAACCTTCAGTAGCTTGCCAAAACTCACATGGTTTGTAAGCAACAAAGGCAGGATTTGCACTCAAAAACTTCAGTTGAAATTTCTAGGCGATGAGCTGTACTCTACTGCTCTGTTTCACTAACAATCAGGATGCCCAGTACTTCCATCCATGGTAGTTCATCACACATACACACACACACACACACACACACACACACACACACACACACACAGGCAAGTTATTGGTTAGGCATAACAGGTGCAGGATCTAGAATCCATAATCACTTTCAGGGTCTTTGAAAACATTTAAGTCCCTTTCAAAATCAGGCGAGAAAAAAATAATCCACTTAAGGGCTAAGAAAGACATATCTTAGTACACAATATTAATAGATCTGCCTTTACATCAACAGCTACAAAATATCTTTTGAAAATGTTTTTATGGATATAGGCCCCCTGCTCACACAAACAGGACTGCAAGGTGGAGGTGACAGTGCCCGTTTCACAGAACATGAAGTGAGACTCACACAAACGTGGTCACATGTTCACATAGACAATGCCTGCGTGCACCCTCAGTTTCCAAGTCGGTGGCTTTGCATACAGATCCTGTCCCAGATGTGGCAGGAAGATTCTGAAATGGAGTCCCATTTCAGAAAGCATGAATAAACATATCTGCTCCAGCTCAAACCCAAAGAAGTCCAAGTCCACTCAGTCAGGAGATTTTTATGAAACGTGGGAAGCTGTGACTACAAACAATTCTTCTCCATTCAGTCACGGCTGCCGAAGAAGTGACACTGAAGTAGACTTGACTTTGTAAAATATGGGTGAACCAAAAGGATAACTGGAATAGGAAAATTTACAGGTTGGCACCCTGCTAGAAACGTAATCTCCCTCTCAGAAAACAAGGGCCATCTGCCTGTTGCACAGCAACCAAATCCCTTGATTGACAGAGTTGGAAACAACAGCGCCCCGCTCAAAGATGGCAGCCAACCACAGTGCTTCCAATGTGAGGATCTCTCCATGGTCCTGCAATAATCCAGTCTCCTTCATCAGGTTCCTAAAAGGGCCCACTCTGACTCTCCTGAGCTCCCCGTCCAATGTCTTCAACCCTGTAATTTTCCCATCCTAGTTATTATTCCAGTATACCCACATTTTACAAATCTGAGTTTGTTCCAAGTTTACTGCATTGGCCGTGACTGAACTGCTTTGTATTGGCTCTAGGCCCTGACTACAACTTGTACAATCCGGAAAACTAGGAAGAAGGGAATGAGCAAGAAGAACTGTAGTTAGCAAGATGTGTGGAGCTGAGAGAGCGTTCCCCATCTTCATGGTCTTTGTTTTTTTTTCCTCAAGGAAAAAATCAAAAAGTATGTTCTGCCCACACTCTGGCCCAGCTGTCTGCAATGATAAATGATGAGCCTTTCTTTAAATTTCCTTTCTGCTCAGCATGAGGACTAGCCAGTGTGGGTATGCTCTCGACACGGATAAATGGTTTTGGCAAGCCCACCAGATTGTCCACGTGGTAACAGATGGTCTGGCTCAAAGCTTTAGTTGTGCTAATGTTGAAACAGGCTGCTACCTGAAGCAGTTATCACATCATAAACAATGATGCTGCCACTGCTTCCTGGATAAATTGTCTTTTATCCATCACAGGGCCACCGTGGGTGATGGCAGATGCATGAAGGTGAGACAGGGACCTAGTCTTTCTGTCGCAGAGGCAGTAAGAAAGGAAAACTTGGTGAGGGGAGCAAGAACAGACAGACTGGTGACGTCTGTTCACATGGCATACAAATGTTCAGGTGTCCACCCTGAATGACGGTCAATTGGTCAGTGCCCAGGAAAGTACCTCCCTCTTTGTTGACAAAACTAACTCTTCACAACATGCTGCTTTCTTGAAGTCTGTTTTCTTAAGTGCATAGAGTCATTTCCAACTCATAATGACCCTGTATAGGATTCCCAAGAAGTGGCAGTTGGTTTGAACCACTGACCTTGCGGTTCAGAATGACCTTGTGGTCCAGCGCTTATCCTACAGAGCCACACAGAACTTCTAAACACATCTTACATTTCCTTTGCAAGAACTATTTAATGGAGGGGACAGGATACGTACAATATTCCTCCACCCCCTTTTGTCAGTGTGCTGTAGTATTGTGACCTGCGTGTCTCTGCCACTGGAAGCTACACCACGGATATTCCGAACACCAGCAAGGTCATCCACAGTACACAGGCTCTGAGGAGAGCTTACAGATTCAGACAGACTAGGAAGAAAGACCTGGAGATCTCGTTCTAAAAATTAGTTGATATGAACTTCATGGATCACAACAGAACACTGTCTGATAAGAGTGCTTGAAGGTAAGTCCCTGAGATTAGAAGGCATTCACACAGCGTCTGTGACGATGAACTCAAAGACACCGGTGTCTCTGACGCTTCTGTAAAGAGAGACATTTTGTTTTGTTGTATATGAGGTCTCCATGGCTCCCAGCCATCTCCATAGCAACAACAACAACTATGTTCCAAGTCACTATAATGTGCCATGATGACATCATGATTCTTTAATTGTTGTTGTGAGTGCTATAAAGCCATCGTTATCTTCATGATTATTGGTGGTAGTAAGTAGTAGGCGTGGGAGCAGCAGCAGTTTCCATTGAGGGACTCCTAAAGTACCAGGCACTTTTCTGAGCTCTTAGCTTAGTTGTCATCAAGTGCCATAGAGTTGGTTACCAGCTCATAGTGACGCCTAGTTTCCAAGGAGCATCTGTTGGGTTTGAACCGCCAACCTTGTGATTAGCACTCCATTGCTGATCCTCGGGTGCTACACGAGGAATGTTATCAAAGACCTGAGCAATGGTGTGCTAGTAAACCAGTTCCTTATAGGTGGTTGTCAGGTTCTTGCTGATGTCTGATGTATAAAGACTCCCATTAGGTCAATGGCAAGCAGTCATTGTTGTTAGGTGTTGTCAAGTTGGTTTCAACTCATAGTGACCCTGTCTACATATGACAGAATAAAGCTCTGTTGGGTCCTGCACCACTGAGAGTTCCTGAGAGTCTTTCTCGTTTCCACTGACCCTCTACTTTACCAAGAATGATGTCCTTCTCCAGGGACTGCTCCCTTCTTCGTCTCATGTTCAAAGCACATGAGACAAAGTCTTGCCATCCTTGCTTCAAAGGAGCAAGTCACCAACCACTGAACAACCTGCACCCAAAACTCTTGAATATTTAAGAGACAGCTCTAGCACACCACTGGAAATCAAGTTGAGAGGTCATGTGCTCAAGGTCATCAAGAGACAAAGTTGAGTTACCACCCCCCAAATCACCCCCACCCTCTCTCACATGGTCTACTCTATTGCTCTAAGTCCATTTGCTACGTCAAGCCATAGGACAACTCAATGAAGCAGGCATTCCCAGAGATGTTGGACTTTCAGAAGCAAAGGAACCTACCCATTGTTACCCAGCTACTAAGTGACAAGGCAGGACTCCCACCTGGCCTGCCCAATCCGCAGCAAAGATCCTTATCCAGCTTACCTGGCTTCAAACTGGTCAGTCCAGTTGGACTCCCCAGTGAGGATGTGCATTTCCAGCCCAGATATAAAACCAAAAAATCCAAAAGCAAACCCAGCGTCATCAAGTTGATTCTGATTCATAGTGACCTGATGTAGGGTTTCAAAGTCATTCCCCCATAGGGTAGCTGGTAGATTTGAACCGCCGACCTTGTGGTTAGCAGTCTAATACTTATCGTGGAACACCACTGGGGCTCCTAGCCTACAATCTACATTTTCGTAAGATACCCCAGGGGATTCTTATTTGTTGTCGTTGTTATGTGCCGTAGAGTCGGTTCCAACTCAGAGTAACCCTGTACAGGATTTCCAAGGCTGTAAATCTTTACAGAAGCAGAAAGCCTCATCTTTCTCCCATGGAACAGCTGGTAGTTTCAAACTGATGACCCTGAGGTTAGCAGCCCGATCGTAACCACTACACTACCAGAGTTCCTTAGGATCTATAAGGGGATTCTTATAGATCTCATGAAAATGTAGACTCTGGTTAGTGTATCTGGGGTAAAATTCTTAGTAAGGGGACGAATCAGAAGGAAACATCAGAAGCCGTGCTCCCAGGAACAGCCAAATCAAACAAACAAATTGCCATCAAGTCAATTCTAATTCATAGCAATTCAATAGGACAGGATAGAACTGCCCCATCAGGATGTACAAGGCTGTCATCATTAGAGAAGCAGACTGCCATATCTTTCTTCCACGGAACGGCTTGAATGCTCAACCCAATGCTTAACCACAAGGTCTCTTTCTAGGGCCAGTTAGTAGTAAATGTCTGTTACCTGGGGTGGAGAGCCTCAGAGACAAGGATAATGAATGTCCCACTAAATTCATCTGTATGAATGGAATTTCAGACAGGCATCATCCTGGAAGGTATTAGGGGAGTACCCCTCAAATCACTGAACAGAACAAATTGCAGAGATTCCTTTTGCCCACTAGATGAGGCATTAGACTGTACGAGTGTTTCAGGCTCTTTAAAAGCACTACAGTTTCTATCGAAGAATCTGGATCAAAAGGAGGGTAGTATAGAACAGAATTTCAAATTCTCATGGAATTCAGACTTTCTGGCTCTGGATAAACTCCTGACGCTATTTCCCTGAGATCATCTTTAAAGTTTAAACCAAGACCTTCCTAGAAGCCTTCTAAAAACCAAACAACAGTTTATTTAGTTTAAGTATTTTAAAAGGTCTGCCTTGAACACCATCCTGTTTTGAAGAACTATTGATAAATCAGGCATCAGACTGACAAGAGCAAAACTTGAACAACCAGATAGAAGTTTTGTGAGCAGTGGGTTTATGTGAATGGGAGAGCAATAACTCAGAAAAGGGTGAGAATTGTTGGACAACTTGAAGAATCTCATCCATGCTACTGAATCGCACATGCAAAGACAGTTAGACTGGCTTATGCAATGCTGTGTATTTCTCAACAACAACAGAATACATTTTTTAAGTGCTTCAGGGAAGACAAAAAAATATTTCCAAGAGAAGTTCTCAGTATAAGATCTAGCCTTCTCCCCAAAACTGCAGATTTTTGCATCCCACTGGTGCACACAGCCCTCTAGAATCCACCCACAAGCCATGCCCACCACACAACTTCCTTTGTGACCAGGTTGTAGAACCTCCTAGAAAGAAGAACTGAGAAATCCACATAGGTGAGTCAGCTGAAGGTAAAATGTCATCCCAACAGGTATCTGTCTCCCTCAAAAAACTTTACACTCCTGCAGCCTAATTCCCCCCTACCAGTGGGTGCCCCCACAAATTCTAACTCACAGACACCCCCATATATGTCAGAGCAGAACTATGATCCATAGAGTTTTCAGTAGCTCATTTTGGGGGACATTGATAGCCAGGCCTTTCTTCCAAGGTGCCTCTGAGCAGACTCAAGCCTCCAAGCTTTCAATTAGCAGCCAAGTGTTAATGTTTGCACCTCTCAGGGTCTCCTGCAGCCTAGTTAATATACGGTAATACTGAATTCAGAAGAGGCGGTGGAACGAGGGATATCATTGCTGATGTCTGATGAATCTTGGCTGAAAGCAGAGAGAATATCAGAAAGATGTTTACCTGTGCTTTGTTGACTATGCAAAGGCTTTCAATTGTGTGGATCATGACAAGCTATGGACAACATTGAGAAGTATGAGTATTCCGGAACATTTAATTGTACTCATGAGGAATCTGTACCTGGACCAGGAGGCAGTTGTTCGAACAGAACATGGAAACACTGAATGGTTTAAAGTTAAGAAAAATATGCAACAAGGTTGTATTTTTTCACCATACTTAGTCAACCTGTATGCTGAGCAAATAATTCAAGAAGCTGGTTTAGATGAAGAAAATGTGGCATCAGGATTGGAGGAAGACTCATTAACAACCTGCGATATGCAGATGATACAACCTTGCTTACTGAAAGTGAAGAGGACTTAAAAATATTTACTGATGAAGATCAAAAAGCACAGCTTTCAGTATGGATTACATCTCAATGTAAAGAAAACAAAAATCCCCACCAATAAACAACATTCTTATCAATGGAGAAAAATTGAAGTTGTCAAGGACTTCATTCTTCTTGGATCAACTATCAACACTCATGGTAACAGCTATCAAGAAATCAAACAACGGATTGCATTAGGCAAATCTGCTGCACAAGACCTTTTTAAAGTGTTGAAGAGCAAAGATGTCAGCTTGAAGAATAAGGTGTGCCTGACCCAAGCCATGGTATTTTCAATCAGCTCATATGCATACAAAAGCTGGACAGTGAATAAGGAAGACCATGGAAGAATTGATGCTTTTGAGTTATGGTGTTGGAGGGGAATATTGAAAGTGCCATGAGCTGTCAAAAGAACAAAGAGATCTGTGTTGGAAGAGGTGCAGCCAGAATGCTCCTTGGAGGCCAGGATGGCCAAACTTCATCTCTCATACTTCGGACATATTGTCAGGAGGGACCAGTCACTGGAGAAGGATATCATGTTTGGTGAGATGGAGGGTCACATAAAAAGAGGAAGACCCCCAGTGAGATGGATTGGCAAAGTGGCAGCATTGATGGGCTCAAGCATGGTAACAATTGTGAGGTTGGCCCAGGATCAGACAGTGTTTCCTTCTTCTGTGCATAAGGTCACTATGAGTCAGTACCGACTTGATGGCACCTAACAACAACAACAATACTGAATGGATGAATGAGGAATGGATGCTAGTAAGTGGAGTCAAGAACCAAATCAGAAATCGTATGACCTTATTTGCTGGTATGCAAGAAAAAGAGGTAGAGCAAAAAGAAAAGGATTTTAATTTGGCAAGGACTTTTTTGGAAGAGAAGGGAGAAAGGAGGGCAGCATACATTTTCATCATCTCTGTGTTGGGATTTTAAATTGCATTTATAATGAAACGATCATTTTGTTGATGTTATCACACTTATGTTTAGACCGTACTGGTACACAATTTTCTTCACGGCGAAAAACCACACCATGATTTGAGAGTCCCTGTAAGCCATCCACAATAGAGCACCTTAAACACTCATTTTTAGAGGCTTTTTTTTAAAGGCTCAAAAAAGCCCATCAATACAGTTCCAAATCTTTAAGGGGATTCCAGCCCTAAAACTGCACTATCGTTTTTTTCCCTCACAGAACAAAACCATTGCCCAAACATGAGCTTAGCACGTGGACAGTTGGGGTTGCTTGTGTTAGCTTACGTTGTGGCCCTACCCCAGTCACTATTGGGATAGAGGACATACGTTTCCAGCCACAGTAGCTTAAACATATACCCTCGTCCCCAGTTCCCAATGAGCTGAACCACTGCTACAGACAAACCCCTTGTGTGGAGTGGGGGGAAGGTGTGTCAGAAACGAGGTGCTTAATCAGGGGGGCACATGGTGCCGGTACTATCAGCCAGTGGCAGGCTGTGTGGCTGCCTGCTGAGTTATTGCCCTGGTCACCAGACCTCCTTTCTGCAGCATCCTACATGTGTAGGTGATAAATCTTAGGGACCCAAGGGAGCAAAATCGAGCTTCTCTCCTCGCGCCCATTATTTTTCTCCTACATCATTTAGAAAAGTGCAGAACTAGACCTCCCCCCACCCCACCGCCCACCTCACTGGCCCATGATGTTTGCTTCACATTTTCTCTGCATGTTTGGTTTTCACAAGTGAGCATGTTTTAAAAGCCCGTCTCTGTAAAAAGAAGACAAGCGAATGGAAACCCTAAGCAAGACACAAGAGAAGGAGGCAACAGCACGCATTTGTTTTCTCTGCAAACAGTACAGTGGCAGGCCAATGGTGTCATTTACAGTCCCTGCCTGCAAGGAGGCAGAGGGATGGGGACCAACAGCCATGAAAAACGCATTGCTCTCTGTTGCTATAGAGCAAGCATGATGTGGACTCCAACTCACGATGACTCCGTATCCAATAGACCCAAACGATGCCTGGTCCATGTCATTCTTGGGGTCACTGTGTATTCTGAGTGTCTTCCAACTTAAAGGGTTTAATCTCCCGGCACTATATCGAAAGAATATTCTATTGTGATCCCTGGGTTTTCATGGGCACATTTTTAGATACAAATTTCCAGGCCTTTCTTCCTAGTCTGTCTTAGTCTGGAAACCATGATGGCAGATCCTCTGGAACCCATACTGGTGGCAGATGGAAACCATGATGGCAGATCCTCTGGAAGCCATACTGGAATATTGGTGGCCTAATTTTCAGCATCATAGCAACACACAAGCCACCACCGCACAACAAACTGACCACTTGGGGTGAATTAAGAGCTGCCCTGGATCCACGTCTATGCTGTGGTCAGCAAAGACTAGATCACTTCTGATGGCCAAGCTCAAACCCACTGCAGGTCAGGGTGCCGGGGTGCAAGCTCCAGCATCTACTCTTATCTCTTGGGGGACCTTGGACAAATGACCTGTGAAATGTACATAATTGTAATTGCTATCTCCAGTGGTGGTGGTGGTGGTTCCCCAGGTGAAATTCACATAATGTGCAATTAACCATTTATAGCACACAAGTCAGTAACATTTAGTATCTTCACAATGTTGCACGACCATCCTGTCTATATCGTTCCAAAACATTTTCATCAATCCCAAAGGAGACCCTGTACCCACAGAGCAACTACTCCCCATTCTGCTCTGCCTCAGCTCCTCCCAACCATGTATCTGCTTTCTGTCTCTACGCTTTTAAATACTCCAGATACTTCATAGAAATGAACTCAGGCATCAGTGTGCTTAATTTCTTGCACTAAGCGTAATGTCTCCAGATTCATCCTCTTATAAAAGCAGCACTTATTATTTATTCCTTAGTAATGGCTAAGTGATATTTCCAAGTGTGGCTACACCACATTTTGATGGACATTCAGGTTGTAGCTGCCTTTGGGCCATTGTGAAGAAAGATGCTATGAGCATCCTTGTACAAGGGGACTTCAAAACAGTTGTAGAAACATTATCTTTTCATTCCACTTTTTCCACCAACTTTTGACAGCTCATGTGTATTTGTTTGGATATCTCATTTCAGTTATTTTGGTGTGTATATTTAGGAGTGGAAATGCTGAGTCATATCCTGATGTGGCACTGTAGGACAAGCACTGGACAGCTGACCATAAGGTCAGTGGTTCAAACCCACCATCCACTCCTTGGAAACCCTATAAAGCATCACTGTGAGTCAGAACTGAGTCAAGGACTCTTCACAGTAACAACATAGTAAATTCTATGTTTAACTTTTGGGGTCACATTACTGGGTCATATGGTAATCCTATGTTTATCTCTTAGGGTCACACTTCTGTTTAACTTTTTGAGGAAATGTGACTATTTCATGCCTCAGTGGAACCATTTTACACTTTGTAGGATTTTTGTGACAGAAAAATCATAGTCCAGCTGTGGTGCCTTAGGAAAAGCACTGGGCTGCTAACTGCAAGGTCATTGGTTCAAACCCACCAGCCACTCTTCAGCAGGGCTGCTATGAGTTGGAACCTACCTGATGGCACTTACAACAGGTCTGGCAAGGGTGAGCACTACTGGACTGCAAGGTCAGTTTGAACTGCAAGGTTGGTAGTTCAAAGCCATCAGATGCTCCTTGGAAACTCTAGGCAGGCTTGCTGTGAATGAAACCTGACTTGATAACACTTAACAACAACAACAAATTAATGACATGGAAAACACTGCTGGGGCTAACATTGACCTCTGCCCCTTCACAAGAGATGAGTTCCCCGTCAGGTAGAGTAAGGTGGTGGTGGTGGTGGTTGTTGAGGGGGCTACCGACTCAATTTTAACTCATAACAACCTCACGTGACAGAAGAGGACTGCCCCAGATGGTTTCTAGAAAGACTCTCATTCTTACAGGAGCAGAGCAACATGTCCTTCTGCCACTGAGAGGCTGGGTGGGTTCTAACTATCAAGCTTTCAGTTAGCAGCTTAAGCACTGCTCCACCAGGGCTCCTGGTAAGGCAGACAGCATACATACAGGAATCTGCTATGTTAAGGTGATTCTGACTCAAATCAAGCCTGCAAGACACAAACTGCCCCACAGGGTTTCTAAGGCAGAAGCAGACTGCCACATCTGTCTCCTGTGGAATGGCTGAGGAATTGGAACCGCCAATCTTTTGGTTAGCAGCCAAGAGCTCAACCTCTGTACCACCAAGGTCCCCATGGGTACCAGACAGAAGAGAAGAGAGAGTCTCTTTCAAGGCAGAATCTGCACTCCAGAGGGGCTGTTTCCTTTACTTTTACCTTTACACAAGAACGCCCACCCACTCAGCATGTGCTCAAGAACTGAACGTATTTTCTGTGTGGAGCACCAATACAGGCTTACTGCAGAAAAATTTGGGGGAAACACAGATGAGTCACACAAAGGCAGTGACTCATCATAATCCTACACTGTTTCCATTCTGTTGTGGTACCTTGATCTGTTTGATACAGCCAGAATCATAATTGGTGTGCAGTTTTGTAGCTTGTGTTTCCCACTCAACATTAAATTGGCATCCAACTCCGCGGCACTAAAACGTCTTCCGAATCCTAACTTTCCATGGCTGCCAGGGGTCTCTGAGGAGAGAGGGAGGTGTCCATCATACCTAAAACACGGTCCCATCACCAAGCATGGTTTTCAAATGGCTCCTGCTGTGAACAGTCATTAATCACCTTGTGTGTGATCGTTCATCAATGATTGTTTCCAAAAGCTTCAGCAAAGGTTTATTTATCTTTTTCACTAATGTTGATGTAGCATGTCTTTCTCAAGGAAGTTTTGTTTTTTATTTCATTTTTGCTGCCTGTTTTTATCTTATTGTTGTTGTTGTTAGGTGCCATCGAGTCAGTACCAACTCATAGCAACCCTATGCACAACCGAACGAAACATTGCCCGGTCCTGGGCCAACCTCACAATTGTTGCCACACTTGAGTCCATCGATGCTGTCATTTGGTCAATCCATCTCGTTGGGGGTCTTCCTCTTTTTCTCTGACCCTGCACCTTACCAAACATGATGTCCTTTCTCCAGCGACTGGTCCCTCCAGACACTATGTCCTAAGTATGAGAGACGAAGTCTGGCCATCCTGGCCTCCAAGGAACACTCTGGCTGCACTTCTTGTAACATAGATCTATTGGTTCTTTTGACAGCCCATGGCACTTTCGATATTCTCCTTCAACACCATAACTCAAAAGCATCAATTCTTCTACGGTCTTCCTTATTCACTGTCCAGCTTTCGCATGCATATGACGTTATTGAAAATACCGTGGCTTGGGTCAGGCACACCTTAGTCCTCAAGCTGACATCTTTGCTTTTCAACACTTTAAAAAGGTCTTGTGCAGCAGATGTGCCTAATGCAATACATCATTTGATTTCTTGACTGTTGCTTCCATGAGTGTTGATAGTTGATCCAAGAAGAATGAAGTCCTTTTTTTTGCACCCACTGTTATATTGGGTTCCCTCCTCCTAGGATGTGTGGGACTCCTAATTCCTGTACCTGTGAGTATACTGTAACTAATGGCATCCCTTCTATGAGACAATGTAATATGATCGATCAATCCGCTGTGGTCATCCAATGTAGGAAGGCTCCTGCACTATTTACTTCTGATTGTATCAGCAACTGCAGAAGCTCACGCACAGGGAGGAAGATGCTACATCAGGAGTGCTAAGAACCAAAGGATGGTCAGGGCTACCATCATGGCCTGGACTGTATCACCCTCCTGGACCATGATTCTCAGTGCTCTGGCAGTTATGGAGTAATGGAGTGATCATATGTCATTATCTTCCAGTGTCATGTGCTGTAAATCCTGACCTCCATATGTGAATGGTAAAGTAGAGGGTCAGAGAAAAAGAGGATGACCTACAATGAGATGGACTGGCACAGTGGCAGCAGTGATGGGCTCAAGCTTTGCAACCATTGTGAGGTTGGTGAAGAACCGGACAGTGTTTTATTCTGTTGTGCATTGTGTTGCTATGAGTTGGAGGCAACTCAGTGGCACCTAACAACAACGTGTTAATGGACTACTGGTGTGGCTCTGAAAGAGAAGCAGTAGACTGCTAACGACAAGGTCATTGATTCAAATCCACCAGTTGATTCTCAGAAACCCTGTACAGGGTCGCCATATTGGTAAGTGCTGTTGGAACCATCCCAACAACACTCAACAAAAATGTGTTAGTAAGATTGCTTTGTTGTTGCTAAGTGCCATCGAGTCAGGATCCGACTCATAGCGACCCTGTGCAGTGTTTCCAAGGAGCAGCTGTTGAGTTAGAACTGCCGGCCTTAACAGCCCAAACTGACATTGCAGTTTACTGCATTAACTGGCAATACCACACCAGAAGTCCTAAGGTAGGAGGAGGGTAATGAGTAGGTCATGCTTGTTGTGCTAATTAGGAGGAATCTGGGTGAGATGCTCACCTTTACATAGGACATAACTCTAGCCTCATAGAAGAAGAGGGGCACTGATTTGTAGTCTGCTTCACCTTTTATCCTGCAAGAGATAAAGGGAAAGAGAAGCAAGCAGAGAGAGAAAGGTGTCAGTATCACCAAGAGAGAAGACAGAGCCTAGAGCAGAGCAGTCCTTAGGACAGGGGGCCCCTGCACTGAGGAACTGGTAGACCCAGGGGCAGAGTGATTCCAGGGATCATCCCCACAAGAGCCAAGAGAGGGACTATCTTCTTGGGGATCTGACATCCTAGATTCAGACATACAGCCTTCTAAACTGTGAGAAGGTGTCCTGCCTGGCATGGTGCTACAGGGTAATGCACTGAACCACAAAGTTGATTTGAACGGCAAGGTTGGTGGTTCAAATTTACCAGACACTCCTCAGAAACCCTTTACAAGGCACTTATAAACAACAACTGTAAGAAGGAGTTCTGATGTGGCCCTGTAGGCTAAGCACTGGATTGCTAACTGTAAGGTTGGTGGTTCAAACTCACCAGCGTCTCCTCAGAAACCCTCTACAGGGCTGCTATGAGTTGGAAATGACTTAATGGCACTTTACAACAGCAGCAGCAAACTGTGAAGAAATAGTAAACTTCAGTTCTTTAAATTCACCATCTTGTCCAATTGTGTTACAGCAGCACCAGGTAACTAAGACACTCAGTGTAGATTTCTGGATTATACTCATATTTAATATATGACCTCTTTTCTAATTTGTTCTTTCAGTCTTCAGCTCACTGTGGGATAAAGCACTGGACAACAAGGTCGGTTTAAACCACAAGGTCAGCAGTTCAAACTCACCAGATGCTCCTTGGAAGCCCTATACAGGATACAGGGTCTCTATGAGTCAGAACTGACTTGAGGGCACTAAACAACAACATATATATCCACTAGTGAAATTATTGGATTAGCACCTTCTCTAACTCTTATACAGGGTCGCTATGGTTCTGAAGCAACTCAATAGCCCTTAACAACAACAACTGGAATACAAATTGCTGTTAGGTGTGCTATCAAGTTGGTTCTGACTCATAGGAACCCAGTGTTCTTCACAATTGCTGTTACATTTGAGCCCATTGTTTTTGCCACTGTGTCAAACCATCTAGTTGAGGGTCTTCCTCTTTTTCACTGACATTCCACTTTATCAAAAATGGTATTCTTTCCCAAGGACAGTCCAAAGTGTGTGACATGAAGTCTTGCCATACTCTCATCTAATGAGCATTCTGGCTGCACTTGCTCAGTATTTCTATATTATACATATATAATATTTACATAAACCCTATAAGGGAAAAGGGATCATCATGGCTCTGTAAGATAAGCACTTGACTGACAACTGCAAGGTCAGCAATTCAAGCCCACCAGCTGCTCCTTAGGAAAAAGATGATGCTTTCTGTTCCCAAATAGATTTACAGCTTCAAAAACCCTATACAAGTTTTCTGGGAGTCAGAACCAGCTTGATGGCACTTAACAACATCGTTAGGGTCAACTTGACTTTGACTTAGCAGTATCATATAAAAGAGCATTTAAAAATAAACTTTCAATTTTGCTATCCCACTGTGATCAAGTTTCTGGAAATAGTCACTGATTTGCATAAATGTCCACGCATAAGGATTTTAATTACTGTGTTTCTTGTGTTGTGTTGTGTTGTTAGGGGCTATGGAGTCAGTTCGGACTCATAACAACCCTACGTACACCAGGACAAAATGCTGCCCCATGTGTATCATCCTCACAAATGTTTGGTCCAAGCACAGTGTTGCAACCACTGTGTCAGTCCATCTTGTCGAGGGTCTTCCTTCTTTTCACTGACTGCCTGATTCACCAATCGTGTTGTTTCAAATAATAGAAATTTGGAAGTTTTGATAATGGAATAATGGTACAATGTTCCAAGTTTGGTGCACACACATTTACCTAGCGTAATCTGTAGCCAATATAGAGTTTGGTACCCAGAAAATTCTCAGTAGCCTCTAGAGCGGTGGTGGGAAACATTTTTCTGCCAAAATTTATATCGTCTTTGACAGACCATACAAAATTATCAACTAAAAAATTGGCCTACTTTCTTTGGTCATTTAGTTAACTCACCAGTAAGGAGCTCTGGTAGCGTAGTGGTTACGAATTGGGCTGCAAACCACAAAGTCAGCAGTTCAAAACTACCAGCTGTTCTGCAGGAGAAAGATGAGGCTTTCTGCTCCCGTAAAGATTTATAGCCTCAGAAACCCTGTACAGGGTCGCTATGGGTCGGAACTGACTCCACAGCACATAACAACAAAGGAGCTCGGTAGTGTAGTGGTTATGAATCAGGCTGTGAACCGCAAGGTCAGCAGTTCAAAACTACCAGCTGTTCTGCAGGAGAAAGATGAGGGTTTCTGCTCCCATATAGATTTACAGCCTTGGTAACCCTGTATAGGGTCTCTATGAGTCAGAACTGACTCCACGGCACATAACCACCAACAATGTGATAGCATTGTTGTGGCTCTGTGGGTTAATGCTTTGGATTGCAAAATTGGTTTTAACCGCAAGGTCAACAGTTCAAGCCCAAGAGCCGCTCCTCGGAAACCCTATAATGGGTCGCTATGGATTGAAACCCATTCAATGGCCAGACCAAATAATTTCTCAGGCCTTAAATGGCCCATGGGCTAGAAACTCCCCACTCTTCTATTAGAAGTATGAATGGCTAAACCTCCACATCACCATTTTATCAATTTGCACTCCCAGTAGTAGCATGAAAATACATGTTTTTGAGTCCCCTCACTCCCACCTCTTCCACTTGTCTCTGCATACAGGGGTTATCATAGTTAGGAAAATAAACTTGCCATTTGGTTCAGTGGAAATGGAGACCCAGGTGTCTTAATTGGTATTTATTTGATGATCAGAAACACTGAACATGTTCCTGTTCTTGTTTAACATTTTCACTGGATAGTTACTTCATTGGTAAATATAATTACTGTTTTTTGCTCAATTTGTGTAGACTCTTTACAAAAACTTCCTGTGTTTGTCTTCTTTGACTAAATAAATCAATTTATTTAGCACAAATTGAGTTCACATTAGCTAATCTCTGTCTCTCAAAAATTGGAGGCCTGGTGTGATGCTGGAGTATAAGCACTAGACTGCTAACTACACGGTTGGAAGTTCAAATCCACCAGCTGCTCCTCAGAAATCTTATACGGGGCCACTAGAGTCAGAACCGACTCTACAGCACTTAAAAGCAACAGTCCTCCAAACCAAACCCACTGCATCTAGCAGATTCCAACGTACAGCATGTCTGTATACGGTTTCTGAGACTGGAAATCTTGTCCTTCAGTTTCTCATACTGTGGTGGTATAAGTGTTCCTGTGATGCTAGAAGTCTTGCCACCAGTATTTTAAACACCACCAGGGTCACTCATGGTGGACAGGTTTCAGCGGAGCTTCCAAAATTAAAGACCGATGAGGAAGAAGGAGAGTCCGACCAGTTCTGAATGTTTAGCCACTGAAAACTTTATGACTAACAGTAGAGCATTGTCAAATAGAGTGCTGGGAGATAAAAACATTATGAATAGCAACAGCACACTGCCAGATACAGCTGGAAGATGAGCCCCTCACTTAAAATACAACTGGGAAGAGCTGCCTCCTCAAAGTAGTGTTGACCATAATGATGTGAATGGAGTAAAGTCTTTAGGACCCTCATTTGCTGATAGGGCATAACTCAAAATGAGTAGAAACAGCTGGAGACATTCTTTAAAAATGGAACATGGAATGTACGAAGTATGATCCTAGGAATTGGAAGTTGTCAAAAATGTAATAGAATGCATTAAGATGGAAATCCTCGGACTTCAAGAGTTGAAATACACAAGCATTGGGCATTCTGAATCAGACACTCCTAAGGTTTACTATGCCGGGAATGACAAATTCAAGAGGAATGACATAACATCCATCATCAAAAACAACAAAAAGAAAAAAGAGTCCAAAATCTATATTGAGGTACAATGGTGTCTGTGATATGATAATATTTTATATTTCTACAGAGAAGATCAGTTATTATCACTACTATTCAATTTTACACAGCAAATACTAAAGGCAGAGATGATGAAATCGAAGAATTTTACCAACTTCTGCCCTCTGAATTCGATCAAATATGCAATCAAGATGTATTTGTAATTACTGACCATTGGAATGTGACGGTTGTAAACAAAGAAGCAGGAACAGCACTTGGAAAATATGGCCTTGGTGATAGAAAAGAGGCTGGAGATCTCATGATCTGTAAGACTAAGGACTTACTCCACCACTCACCTGTCAGTTTGTCATACTTTGGTGGCTTGTGAGTTGCTGTGATTCTGAAAGCGATGCCACTGGTATTTTAAATACCAGCAGGGTCACCCATGGTGGACTGGTTTCAGATAAGCTTCCAGACATAGACAGACTAGGAAGAAAGAGTGATGAACTACTTCCAACTATTTAGTCACTGAAAATCTTATGAATAG
>NW_006408620.1:9300423-9301506 GCF_000296735.1 Chrysochloris asiatica | reverse complement strand
AATGTGCAAAGATCTGGAATCAAAAAACCAGAAAGGGAGAACACACTTAGCATTTCTCAAGCTGGGGGAACTGAAGAAAAAATTCAAGCCTTGACTTTCATTATTGAAAGATTCTCTGGGCAAATTATTGAATGATACAGAAAGCATCAAGAGAAGATGGAAGATACACAGAGTCACTGTACTGAAAGGAAATGGTTCATGTTCAACCATTTCAAAAGGTACCATATGATCAAGAGTCAATGATATTGAAGGAGGAAGTCCAAGGTGCATTGAAGGAACTGGGAAAGAACAAGGCACCAGGAATTGATGGAATAAACATTGAAATCTTTCAAGAAAGTGAGGCGGCACAGGGGGCACTTGCTCATCTATGCCAAGAAATTTGGAGAACAACTATCTGGCAGACTATTGGAAGAGATCCATATTTGTGCCCATTTCAAAGAGAGGAGACCCAACGGAATGCGGACATATTCGGACAATCTCTTTGATATCCCATTCGAGTAAAGTTTTACTAAAGGTAATACAGAAACGGCTGCAAGCATACATTGACAGAGAACTTCCAGGGGTTCAAGCCAGATTCAGAAGAGGCCATGGAATGGGGGATATCATTGCTGATGTCAGATGGATTGGCTGAAAGCAGAGAATACAAGAAAGATGTTTACCTGTGCTTTATTGACTACACAAAGGCTTTCGATTGTGTGGATCATGACAAGCTATGGACAACATTGCGAAGTATGAGCTTTCCTGAACACTTCAATGTGCTCATGAGGAATCTGTACCTGGACCAAGAGGCAGTTATTCAAACAGAACATAGGAACATTGAATGGTTTAAAATTAAGAAAGGTGTGCAACAAGGTAGTATTCTTTCAACATACTTACTCAACCTTTATGCTGAGCAAATAATCCAAGAAACTAGCTTAGATGAAGAAAAACGTGACATCAGGATTGGAGGAAGACTCATTAACAACCTGCAATATGCAGATGATAAAACCTTGCTTGCTGAAAGTGAAGAGGACTTAAAACATTTACTGATGAAGATAAAAGAGCACAGCCTTCAGTATGGATTGCATCTCAATATAAAGAAAA
>NW_006408620.1:9282501-9284265 GCF_000296735.1 Chrysochloris asiatica | reverse complement strand
AAAAAAAAAAAAAAGACATGGTCAATGTTCAACAATTTCAAGAGGTAGCATATCATTAAGAACCAATGGCCCTGATGGAAGAAGGCCAAGCTGCACTGAAGACTCTTGTGAGCAATAAGGATCCAGGAATTGACAGAATACAAAGTTAAATCTTTTAACAAACTAATAAAACTCTAGAAGTGCTCTTTCATCTATGTAAAGAAAATTGGAAGCCAGCTACCTGCTAACAAATTTGAAGAGATCCATATGTATGCCCATTCCAAAGAGAGGTGATCCAACAGAATATAGAAATCATCTAACAATACCATTAATAACACATGCAAGTAAAATGTTGTTGAAGATAATTTAAAAACAGCTGCAACAATATATCAACAGGGAACTTCCAGAAATTCAAGCATCTTCAGAAGAGGATGTGAAACAAGAGATATCACTCCTGACATCAGATGGATCTTGACTGAAAGCAGAGAATACCAGAAAAACGTTTACTTGTGTTTTATTGACCATGCAAAGACTTTCGACTGTGTGGGTATTCCAGGACACTTAACTCATGAGGAACCTCTACACAGACCAAGAGTCAATTGTTCTAATAGAACAAGGAGACATTGAATGATTTAATATCAGGAAAGTTGTGTGTCAGAGTTGTATTCTTTCACTATACTTATTCAAACTGTATGCTTAGCAAGAAATCCAAGAAGCAGGATTATATGAAAAAGAACATGGCATCAGGATTAGAGGAAGAGTCATTAACAACATGTGATGTGCATATGATACAACTTTGCTTGCTGAAAATGAAGACCTAAAATACTTACTGATGAAAATAAAAAGGCACAGCTTTCAGTTGGGATTGCACTTCAATGTAAAGAAACCAAAAATCTTCACAACTTGGCCCATAAATACCATCATGATAAATGGAGGAAAGATTGACGTTGTCAAAGGCTTCATTTTGCTTGGATCCACAATCAAAATTCATGGAAGCAGCAGTCAAGAAATTAAACAACGCATCATACTGGGTAAATCTGCTGCACAAGACCTCTTTTAAACTGTTGAAGAGCAAAGATGTCAGTTTGAAGACTCAAGCGCACCTGACCCAAGCCATGGTATTTTCAATAGCCTCATATGCATGTGAAAGTTGGACAGTGAATACCAAAGACTGTAGAAGAATTGATGCATTTGAGTTATGGTGTTAGAGAAGAATATTATAAGTCCCATGGACTGCCAGAAGAAAAACCAATCTGTGTTGGGAGAGGTACAGAATAAATGCTCCTTAGAAGCCAGGATGGTAACACTTCACCTCACGTACTTTCGACTTGTCATCAGAAGGGACCAGTCACTGGAGACGGATATCAAGCTTGGTAAAGTTGAAGGTTAGTGAAATGAGGAAGACCTTCAATGTGATGGATTGGCACAGTGCTAACAATAATAGGCTCAAACAGAGCAACGATTGGTGCTGAGGATGCTATAGAACCAGGCTGAGTTCCATTCTCCTATCCATCATGAGTCAGAAGCAACGAGGCAGCACCTGAAAATCTAACAACAAATGTGGTTATGAGGATTAACTGAGGTAAGATAGGAATGAGTATAGAAAGGAAATAAAAGGGAGAGAAGGAGAGGAAGACAAAAAGAAGTGAGTATGTAGGGAAAGAGGGAAAGAGAAAGCATGAGAAAAGGAAAAGAGGAAAGCAGACAGGAAGGAAGAGAGAAGAAAAAGAATTCAGGAGGGAGGAAAAAAGGAAGGAAGAGAGGAAGAAAGAGGGAGGGAGAGAG
>NW_006408620.1:9248382-9282401 GCF_000296735.1 Chrysochloris asiatica | reverse complement strand
AGAGAGGAAGAAAGAGGGAGGGAGAGAGCAAATGAGGGAAGAAGAGAAGAAGGAAAGGAGGAGGGAGGAAAGAAGGAAAGAGGGAGGAAGTAAGAAAGGAGGAGGAAAGTAGAAGGGAGGGAGGGAGAAAGGAAGGAGGAGGAAAGGAAGGAAGGAAGAGGGAGGAAGGAGGCTGGAAGGGGAGGGAGAGAGGAGGGAAGGACGGAGGCAGGGAGGAAGGGAGGAGGGAGGGAGGAAGGGAGGAAGTAATGAGCAGGGAGGCAGGTGAAAGGAAAGAGGAAGGAGCAGGAAGGAGGGAGGAAGAAAGGGTGATTTCCTTTTTCATTGCTGTTGTTTGTAAGTGAACCCTTTCCACGACTGTGTCCCCTCTCTTCTAAGGCAGTCTATAATCCATCACTCTTGTCTCCTCTGGAAGCTCTTATGAGGAGTTTTAACAGTCTCCATTCTCCGTTTGCTGGAAGCTGATGGAAGAACTCTCCTTATCTGCAGTATTAGAACTTGTAGAAAATCAATGCGAGGGGATCGTATCCTTCACCATCACACTTGGTAATCAAGAATAACTAGAGATGTGCAGAAACCTTCCGCCTCTGTACGTTTTGCCAGGGTAAAAATCAGCCGGCTGTTTCGAAGGAGTTAAGGCCCCACATTGATCCGAGCATAAAGAGCCAGACTGCTGACTATCAGTCCTCATTAAAAACGGAAACCTGGCCTGCAACTTTGAACTTGAAAAATTACCATACCATACCATAAATTACCAAATTGGGGTTGTGCTGAGGCAGGGTGCAAGGGAATAGCACACGGTTGCACCTCTTTTTTTGTTTCTCCTTTCCTCTCCCAACATTAAGAAAGAACCCATGAAGACAATTACCTAAATGACAGCAAAAGACCTGGGCTTTTTTGAGCCTTTTATAAATGACATTTGTCCAATATTCTGATTTACTAAGCATGATTGGAAAAAAAAACAAACAAGTGATATCAGGAAGAAGAACCACCACCACCACCAAACACACACACACACACACACACACACACAACTGCCACAAAAGCATTAAGAAACAAAGTCAGCTTTCAGAGGCTGTGAAAACTTATCCAAAAGGAAATATATCACTCAAATATTTACAAAATTGCTGGTGCAATTCAGCCTTCTCCGTAGCAACGATTTTTATGTCCTAGCGAGAGTTTGTATCTAGAGGTAATTGTGGTGTGCTGTAGTTTGTAAGACTGGGCATTTACACTGGCAATTCCAGATTTATAGGAATAGGGGAAATTTCTGTGCATGATATACTGTACAAATTGTATGTAATAACCACAATAAAAAATTTCATTAGGCCTGCTATCACCAACCACCAATTCCCTGGGGAGAATTTATGTGCAAACTTCAGTCCCGTTTACCATCTGGGAGATTCTTGGGAAGATGGGTCGCCCCAGGTTCATTGGGAAAGATAGGAGTATATATGTATTTCCTCTTTGGTTTGCCTTTGGGACAAGTGTTTTAGACAAAGCTCCTTGTATTTTGTGAGGTCCCCCACCCCTAGTTTTGCTCCTACCCCTCGGCTACCTCAAGACTCCACTGGCAGGTGTCCTTCAAAGCTCTCAGTACAACAGGGAGTCTTGTATATTTTATTGCAGCCTTTCCCTGCTTTGCCGAGGGAGGCCGATTTCCATCGTTCTAGGAGAGGAGGCAGAAATGAGAAAGACAAATTGGGTCATCTGATAGTTTGCAGCTGTGAAATCCATTTCAGAACTGCCTGTTTGCAGGCCTGGGAGGCCGCCCTGGGCTCTGCAGCGATGAAATTTTGGTGTCACCAAAGGAAGGCCTGAAGCATGTGTCCTCATTCAACGTCCTCTTTAGAGCAGAGCCGCATGCAGCTGCTGCAGTGGGGGCGTGGATCTAGCTCGCCTTTGTAAAGGTGCTTGGAAAGTTTCTCACGGCTTTGCAGACCGGGTACCGCCAATCCCGAGATCAGCCTCGGCTCTGCTGCACCCACCCTAAGTGCACGGTGCCCTGTGGGTGACCATCTCCCGGCACGGCTGTGTCCACCATGCCCTGCTGTCTGCCCGCTTATGAGGACAGACAGAACTTCTGAGTTCAGCCCAGATAGCTCTCCGATGGCACAGGAATTCTTTCTAATGGACTCTGAATTGTGTCCCCCCAAAAAATGGGTGTTGCAATGTGAGTCCCCATACATGTTGATATGATCTCATCTGGGAATAGGGTTTGCTTTGTGATGCTACTGAAACTTTGTTAGTATAGAGTATCCTGTAAACCTACTCACTTTTGAGCTATTGGAAGAACAGACAAGGCACTGAAGTCAGCCAGCACAAATAGGGGAAAGAGAGATGTCATCTGGTGACGGCCATCAACTGCAGGATCTCCAGAAACTTAAAGGGATCTACCACATAAACAACACAGAGGAAGCCATCTCCAAAACCAGTGTCCTGAACCTGGACTCCCAGCCTCCTGAACTGTGGGAAAATAAACTTCTATTCTTTCACCCACTTACAGAATCTCTACGGCAATGGCCCCAGCAAACAAGTACAGTGTCTGCACCCATCGTCACCTCACTCCAATTTGTTTAAATTTATTCCCCAGGTGCCAGCCCTTGTGTTTGTCACTTAGCTCATGTGACCTCCTTGTATTCTGACAACACATGATAGACAGGATCACCCCATTTTAAAATCCAGGAAAAGAATGCTTCGGTGGTTAGAAGATACCCTAAAGCTTCATAAGATTCTATACTAGGCTGGGGGTGGGCCGAGCAGTGATGGCTCAGTGGTAGAATTCTCACCTTGCATGCTGGAGACTGGGGTTCAATTCCTGGCCCATATACCTCATATAGGTTTACCTGTTGCTAGGATGCTGAACAGGTGTCAGCAGAGCTTCCAGACTAAGACAGACTAGGAAGAAAAGCCTGCAGGTCTACTTCAGGAAATCATCCAATGAGAACCGTGTGGATTATACAATAGTCTCATCCAGAATGTATTATGTGGATGATGGAAGACAGGCCAACCGCACACTGCTTCACTATGCGTCGGGGGCTGGTGCAGTAGTATCTGACTATAACATTCTCTGCCAGAGCCGGCACTCTGAATTTGGACTTTGAGTCTCCTAAACTGAGGGAATCTTCCTAAACTATTGAAGACATCCATTTGTGGTATTTGTGTTACAGCAGCTCTAGACAATGACAACAACTCCCAGCCCAGACTCTGTGTGTCTCTGAGCTTCACTGCATTCCCTGGGGGTTCCTTTTAGATTAGGACAGATCATGAAGATTCCAGAAGAGTATCTAAACATCGCTTCTTAGGAAGAGGTAGATATTATCATTCACCCCTCAGTGCTGACGGCACCAGAAGAAACAACAGAGAGGTGTAGAACTCACACTCTAACACCACATGAGCCAGGCTCCAACCTGAGCCCTGCTGTGTGACATTACAGAAGTTACTGAACATTTCTGGACTTTACGTTCCTCATCTGCTAAAGAAACCATCCATCTAAGACTGTTGGGTGTGGTAAATGTACATTTTTTTAACACCAAAACGTAAACAACTGCTGATGAGTAGATTCTAACTCATAACCACTCTTCAGGACAGAACTATTCCATAGGGTTCCCGAGGTTATAAAATTGTATTGGAGGCAGACAGCCTCATCTTTCTCTCGCGGAGTGCTGGTGGATTCCAACTGTCAGCCTTTTAGTTAATGCTTAACTCACTGTACCACCAGGGCTCTACAGCATACTTTTTCTTTTCTTTCTTTCTTAAAAACGCTACTAATTTCTTTTGGGAAACATTTTATTGTGAATTGAGTGAAGGTTTACAGAGCAGATCACCAGTTTTCCATTCAGCCAATCATATACTTTGTCTCATCTCAAAGATTGCAATCCCCTCCATGAAAAATGCTAATTTTAATCAATTCAGAGCCCCTTGACTGCAGACTAAGCAAAAACTGGGTTTCCATTAGTGTTAACACTTCTAGAAATGAAGGCAAATACAGCTTTCTCAGGAGCTCAACCAAATACGTGCTTGCTTTTGCATAGGTCTGATATTTCCAGGGGGCGATGGAAAGGCTACTTGGAATTTAGTGTCATTGTACAACACCGAGTGTGAGGCTGAGCAAGTTTCAGCCGAGCTTCCAGGCTCAGATGGCCTAGGAAGAAAGGACTGGTAATCTGACTCAGAAAATCAGTCCGTGGAAGCCCAGGGGACCGCAGCAGAACATTGTCTGCTGATGTGGTACAGTGGCCGCAAGGCGGTGCAAAGCTGGGCAACGTTTCATTCTGTTATACTGAAGGTCGCCCATCACGAGTCAGAGCCAACTCGATGACCCCAACAGAGCACTCACTGCCCTCATGAGTGAGTGAATGAATGCATGACCTGGAGAATGAATGCATACCAAATAAGGTTGCTTAAGAGCACACGTGTGTCACTGTGAACATGTGAGTGAGCTCATGTCTCCAAGCTCCCAGGCTCAACACTCCACAGATGTTTTGGTGTTCACTTCTGGATGCCTGCTTCTGCCCTACTTCATCCCCTATTTTCATCTTCACTTCCGTTTCACCTGTGACTTCTTCATGAGTTTTCTTAAGGCTCCAGCCTCTTGGCTGAACTCTCTTATCCTCTGAGAAGCATTCTGGACTGGGTAGCCGGAGCCTCAGAGCCGGTGGCTGTATGCTGCCCCTCTCTGGCACCCATCGGTACTACAGGTTTTCTCCAAATTGCAAATTCTAAGTTATCTCTAAGTTATAGCATCTCACCTACTGGGAGAAAAGGATTTCCACATAAAGCTGGTATCAGTGTACAACCAATTCAAAATAGAGGACTCGAGTTATGGCATTCGACTAGGTTAGGGGGGTTAGGCCAGCCCCCGATGCTCAGCATGCTGGAGAACAACAAAAGCTCATATTTATTGACCCTTAGCTCTGTGAGGCTCTTACTCTGCAGCCTTTGGTGCACCTAAATTATGGTACTTCCTGTCGCCTCCTATGCAATTTGACAATGAATAAGGAAGACCAGTGCACGTGAGTTATGGCGTTGGAGAAGAATACTATAAGAACCATGGACTATCAGCAGAAAAAACAAATCTGTGTGGAAGAAGAAAGCCAGAAAGCTCCTTAGAAGCCAGAATAGTGAGACTTCATCTCTGGTATTTGGGGCACATTGTCATGAGGGACCAGTCGCTGGTAAAGTGGAGGATCAACAAAATAGAGGGAGACCCCCAATAAAATGGATCAGTCCAGTGGTATTAGCAATGGGCACCCGCATAAGAATAATTGTGAGGAGGCACAGGATCGGTCAGAGTTTTGTTATGTTGTGACGTTGTGCGTAGGGTTGTTATGAGTCACAGTTGACTCGATGGCACCTAACAATAACAAGAGCAGCTCGTGGTGACAAGGAGTCCTGGTGCTGCAAGAGGTAAGCATTAGGCTGATGAACCAAAGGTTGGCAGTTCAAACACACTCAGCATTTCCATAAAAGGAAGACCTAGTGGTCTGTTCCTATGAAGGTGTTGTTGTTGTTAAGTACCAGACTCGGTTCTGACTCATAGTGACCCTGCACAGGGTTTCCAAGGCTGTAAATCTTTACAGGAGCAGAAAAATCTCATTTTTTTTTACCACGGAACAGCTGATAGTTTCAAACCACCAACCATGAGGTTATCAGTCCAATTCGTAACCACTATGCTACCAGAGCTCCTTCTATAAAGAGAGCCTAGAAAATTCTATGGGGCAGTTCTACTGCATCGTACAGGTCCACTTATTACGTTATTTTTGTTGCTCTGCTGATTGTAACAAACAATGGATGGCATTGCAAAAGTATTCCAGAACACTTAATTGTGCTCATGGGGAACCTGTACATAGACCAAGAGGCAGTCATTCCAACAAGGGGATACTGAGTGGTTTAAAATCAGAAAAGGTGTATGACAGGGTTGTATCCTTTCACCATACTTACTGAATATGTATGCTGAGCAAATAATCCAGGAAGTTCAATTATATGAAGACGAAGGTAGCATGAGAATTAGAAGAAGATTCATTAACAAGCTGTGATATGCAGATGATACTGCCTGGCTTGATGAAAGTGAAGAAGAATTAAAATACTTACTGATAAAGATTAAAGACGACAATCTTCAAAATGGATTGTACCTCAGTGTAAAGAAAACAAAAATCCTCACATGTGGATCAATAAATAACATCATGGAAAATAGAGAAAAGATTGAAGCTGTCAAAAACTTTGTTTTGCATAGGTCTACTGTCAACAATTCTGAAAGCAAAAGTAAAGAAAGCAAGCTAAGTATTGAATTAGGCAAATCTGCTGCACGAGACCTCATTAAAGTGTTGAAGAGCAAAATGTCACTTTGAGGCCTATGACGTACCTGACCAAAGCCAGGGTATTGTAAGAGTTGGACAATAAATAAAGACCATAGAAGAATCAATGCATTTGAATTATGCTGTTGGAGAAGAATATTGAAAGTAGCATTGACTGTCAGAAGAACAAACAAATCTGTGTTGGAAGAAGTACAGCCTGAATGCTCCTTACAAGTCAGGATGGTGAGCAGGACCCCACTCGATGATACCTAACAACAACAACGTCGAGTGAGTTCTGACTCATAGTGACCCCATGCACAACAGAACCAAACACTGTCTGGACCAGAGCCATACTCCTCCTCATCGGTTTGTTTGAGCCTATGATTGCAGCTCGAGTATCCATCAGGAGAGAACAGTATGTGGAGAAGGACATTCTACTTGGTAAAGTAGAGATAAATAAAAGGAAGGTCCACAAGAGAAGGAACTGGCATACAGAGTCACTGGAGTTGGGACTGACTTAGCAACATACCACAACAACATTCTTGGAGAGCACTTGTCACAAAGACTCCACCTACCTGCTTTCCCTGAGGCCTCCCAACAAGCCCATGAGGCAGCAATCGTTACAGATGAGAAAACAGGAGCATAAAGAGGTTAAATGAGTTGCTTGAGAACAACACCCAGATACAAGTCTAACTCTGCCTATGCCCAAACCTAGGCTTTTAATCTCCATTTATGGAAGCTTCGGAGACACCTTTAAACAGGATCTGAAATCATGTGGTCCCACCAGCATACTGAATGTTTTCTTTTCCTTTTGTGGGAATGAAGATCACGAAGCTCTCCGAGATCTATTGTTCCCACGCAGAGCAGCCTCAAACACTATCCCTTCCAGAGAGATTAAACTGTGCACTGCACATTAAGAAGATATCAAGCAAAATAGAAACTAAAACGAAGTTAAGGGGAAAGCCTCTAAAACGTCTGATAAGGGCCCCTGTGTTTAGTAATCCTGCTTGCATGCTTTTATAGTTAAGCCCTTTTTTTGTCTCCCTGAGAAGAAAAGGACACACCCTTTGCTTCCCCAAATGAGGTGGAAGGAAGTTTTGTTGATGTGTCGGTGTGAGCTCATGGTTTCTATCCCAGAAAGTGTTCATAAAATGAATGAAAACAAAAATCAGAGACCAGGCACTTTCTGAACAGATGCTTCTAGTTGTTGGGATCTGTTAAGTTGATGGTGCCTCAGGGGATCCCATGTGACAGAGCAGAATTACCCCAGAGGGTGTTAGGACACACTGCCATCTTCACTGTGGCAGATCACTAGCTCTTTTCTCCTTTTGGCTAACAGTCAAGCGCTTAATTGTTGCACTACCAGGTTGTTCAAATACAGAGTTAACTCCGAACTGCAGGTAAACCCACTGACAAGTAAGCCACCCCAGAACCATCTCTAGCCCTGCCCCCTGGACATACTGTCAGGAGGGACCAGTCACTGGAAAACGATATCATGTTTGGTACGGTGGAGGGTCAGAGTAAAAGAGGAAGACCCCTAGTGAGATGGACTGACAAAATGGCAGCATCAATGGGCTCAAACGTGGCAACAATTGTGAGGTTGACCCAAGACTGGGCAGTGTTTCATTCTGTTGTGCATAGGGTCGCTATGAGTTGGTACCAACTCAATGGCACCTAACAACAACAACAACGTGTCCAACATAAGCCAGGTGAAGTCTAGCAACCCTCACACCTAAGGAACATTCTCCTTGTATTCGTAGAGGGTAGAGCCTCTTGATTTGGTTCTCTCTAGCAGTTTACAATTGCTGTCTCGTTATATTTGAAAAAAGAATAACAAAATCAAAACACCATTTACTGCCTAAACTGGGAAGCAGAACCTAAATTTCTCAAAACAATACTCTGTGTTGAACAGTAACTTGTTGTATGAGACACAGAGCCCTGGGCTGTCTTCCTCTAGGTTCCTATGAGCTGACTGTGGAAAGGAGAGTAGAAATAACACAGGAAAATGGATATGACACAATGTCCAAACACCTGGACTTGAATTCTATCCTGGGCATCCTGGGACAGTGACTGGTCAGTAACCGTCTCAGATGTGACTATTGAGGGCATCACTGAAGGGTAATCCCTGGACATTGAAGGACTCTGAAGGGAATGGCTGATTTCTCTATCACGCATGAGTTCATCCAACTCCAACCTCTAATGTTGAGAAACTTTCCTTTGACCTTTCCTGCCTCTGAATTTTAATAGGAAACGTAAGCAGTGATAAGGAGCTGGTATACAGACCCTGATTTATGCACCTGAGATATTATGGATGTTTTGCAGTGTCTCAAACATGACCACCTTTTTATGGGCTGCCCAGCTAAATAGCTTATGAACCCATTAGTTTGTCCTTCTGCCTGGACATGGTTCATTTGGGGGTTCACTTCATCGTGAACATTCTCACACAGAGACCAATTAGCAAAGCAAAGAGAAAGATCAGAGAACTTTGTGGGGGCAGATTTTTTAGCTGCTCTCAAACCTGACAACAGGTTTTTGACATGAGAGAAGAGCTAGGGGTACAAACGAAGTCCTAATACTTCAATGAAGTTGCCAAATGGGGTGCCAACAGTTCGTTTGTCTATTTGTTTGTGAAGCATTTCCCTGTGTTGCTGTTAGAGTTGGTTCCAACTCATGGCAACCCTATGGCTGTCTGTTGTTATTAGGTGCCATCGTTTCCAACTCATAGAATCTTATGCACAACAGAACGACACACTGCCCAGTCCTGAGCCAGCCTCATAATCATTGTTACGCCTCAGCTCATTGCTGTTGCCACGGTGTCAGTTCATCTAATTGGGGGTCTTATCTTTTTCACGGACTCTCCACTTTAAGAAGCATAATGTCCTTCTCCAGAGACTGGTCACTCCTGATAACATGCCCAAAGTATGAGCGACAAAGTCTCACTACCCTAGCTTCCAAGAAGCATTCTGGCTGTACTGATCCCAGGACCACCTTGTTTGTTCTTCTAGAAGTCCATGGTACTCTTACTATTCTCCTCCAACATCATAAATGAGGTCTTCTTTATTTATTGGCCAACTTTCACATGCATATGACGCTACTGAAAATACTAGGATGTGGGTCAAGCACCCCTTAGTCCTTTTGAACATTTTAAAGAGGTCTTATGCAGCATATTTACCTAATGCAAGACGTCCTTTGATTTTTTGACAGCTGCTTCCATGAGTGTTGATAATGGATCCAAGCAAAATAAAGTCTTTGACAATTTCAATCTTTTCTCCATTTATCATTATGTTATTTATTTGTCTAGTTTTGAGGATTTTTGTTTTCTTTACATTGAGGTGTAACCCATACTGAAGGCTGTGGTTTTTTGTCTTCAAGTTCTCTTCTCGATCAGCAAGCAAGGTTGTGTCATCTGCATATTACAGTTTGTTAATAAGTCTTCCTCCAATCCTGATGCCACGTTCTTCTTCATATACTCCAGCTTCTCAGAATATTTTTCTCAGCATACAGATAGAATGTTGCTGTTAAATGCTGTCAAGTTAGTTCTGACTCATGGTGACCCTTTATAGAGTTTCGAAGGAGCAGCTGGTGAGCTTGAATTTCTGACTTTGTGGTTCAAACCAATCTTGCGATCCAGTGCTTATCCTACAGTGCCCCACAAGGTTGAAAAAGTTTGGTGAAAGAATATAACCCTGGTGCACGCCTTTCCTGATATTAAGTCATTCCGTGTCCCCTTGTTCTGTTTGAACAACTGCCTCTTGGTCTATGTACAGGTTCCAGTATATGGCAGACCAAAACGCTGCCCAGTTCTATACCACCTTCACAATCATTGGTCAGCTTCAGTTCATTGTTTGGACTATGAATTTGTGCACTGTCTTCCAGTTTAGGGACTCGTCTTCCAGGATTACATTGGACAGTATTTTGTTATAACCCAAAAAGTTTTCATTGATTGGTGTTCAGAAGTAGATCTCACCAAGTCTTTCTTCCTAATCATTCTTAGTCTGGAAGCACCACTGAAACATGCCCACCATGAGTGACCCTACCAGTACCTGAAATATTAGCCAAACCATTAAGCAGCTATTCAAACAGAACAAGGGGATATTGAATGGTTGAAACTCAGGAAAGGTGTGCACCAACATTGTACCCTTTCACCATACTTATTCAATTCTGTATCCAGAGCAAATAAAGCAAGAAGCTGGACTACATGAAGAGTTGCATCAGGATTGGAGGACGTTTCTTTAACAATGTTTGAAATGCTAATGATACAAGCTTGCTTATTAAAAGTGAGGAATTCTTGAAGTCCTTACTGATGAAGAATAGAGAATGCAGCCTTCATTATAAATTATAGCTCAATATAAAGCATTAAAAAAAATTCCTCACAACTGGACCAATAGGCAACATCATGATAAATGAAGAAAAGACTGAAATGGTCAAGCACTCCATTTTACTTGGATCCACATCAACTTTCATGAGAACAGCCATCAAGAAATCAAATGACATGTTGCCTTGGGCAAATCTGCTGCAATCAGTCTCTTTAAAGTGCTCAAGAGCAAAGATGTCACTTTAAAGACTAATGTCCTCTGATCTGTGCCATGGCCTTATCAACCACCTCATATGCATGTAAAAGTTGGGTAATGAATAAGGAAGGCTGCAGAAAAATTTATGCCTTTGAATTACAGTGTTGATAAAGCATATTGAATGTTCTGTGGATGGCTAGAAGAATTGGTAAATCTGTGTTGAAGAAGTATAGCCAGAATGTTCCTTAGTAGTGAGGATAGTGAGACTTCAGCACATGGACTTTGGGCATGAGGAGGGACCAGTCCTTAGAGAAGGACATCATGCTTGGTAGAGAGTCAGCAAAAAAGAGAATGTCCTTCAACAAGACGTACAGACACAGCTGCTGCGACAATGGGCTGAAACGTAACAATTGTGAGAATGATACAGGACCACGCAGTCCTTTGTTCTGCTGTATGCAGAGTTTTTGAGTTGGAATTTATGCTAAGGTGCTTATTAACAACCCCTTTTAGCATCATGTTGTTGTTGTTGTTGTTAAATGCCATCAAGTTGGTTTCAACTCATAGCAGCCCTGTATAGGGCTTTCAAGGAGTGACTGGTGACTTTGAACCCCTGACCTTGTGGTTCAAACCTTTCAGTCCAGTGCTTATCCTACAGCACTACACCAGGACTTTAGCATCATAGCAACATGCAGACCCCACAGTATGACACACAATCAACAGGTGGTGGATCCTATTTGTGGGATGCTTCAGTTTCATACAGGCCTTCTTGTCTCTGCCAGGAGAGTCAAGTACTTAATTCCTCTCTGCAAGGTCTACTAGAATCAGTCAAACAGTATTACAAAATAATAATAATAATAGAAACCTTTATTAAACAAAAGGCATCAAAATGTGAAATGTTTGTTTCTGAAAATATCCTCCATCTAGGTCTCTACAGGTCTAAAGGCAGTGTTTCCATTTTTTTAACCCTTTCCTGTAGAATTCTTTACTCTTTGATTTACACAGCACAAAACAACAGTTCTGATATCCTCAAGGGATTCAAATTGAGTTCTTTTTCAATGTTCTTTGAGTTTGGGGAACAAAAGAGGCTGAAGGGGCAAGATTAGGGCTGTAGAGAGGACGGGGTCAGGTTTTCCAAAGAAATTCTCATAAGAGAGTTATTGCTACCCTCAAAGAACACGCAGAGGCATTGTCATGATGCAAACAAATTCCTCAACGTAACTTTGCTATTTTTTTCTCACCAATGCAGTTTTCCGTTTTCTTAAAACTTCTTCATAATAAGCCCCCATGAGCATCCTGTATCCTTTGAGAAACTCTACCAAGACAAGCCCTTTGCAAGCTGAAAACAGAGTCACCCTAATCTTCTTAGCTGACCTCTCTATCTGGAGTTGAATTGGACCAGCAGGTAAGTGCTCTCAGAAACCACTGTATTGAGTGGTTTGTGGGTTTCTTTGTTTTTTCAGGCATCATAATGAAACTAAGACATAAGTATTATGGAGAGAACTTGTCTGCAGTCACCCATGGATCACAGAGATATACTCAAACGTGCTTTGCTTGGAATAAACCAAAGCATGTATGAATCAGAATGTTAGTAGCAATTTTCTTAATTTACCATTGTACATCAAGAAGTTGAGGACTTACTACATAGGCCAACCATTTTCTGCTTATAAATAGAGCTGTTCTAGGATAGCACACAAAAAAATTAAATGTTTTAAAGTCTTTGTCCTACTGAGAAAGGTGCACCAGGAGAAGAAATCTCCTTCCCAGAGTTTTTATTTCTTGTTTCCAGTGACATCCCATGGGATCACTGTCTGCTTCATCTTCTCCACAACTCTTTCAAGTAGCTGCTGATACCAGTCATACCTAATTCCTTAGTCATTGTTCTTTCTCACTCTAAAGAGCTTTGACTTTTCCAACCATGAAAAACTAGCTTGGTGCTATAGAAATGACTTGAATTCTGTTGCTGTTGTTGGAAGAAAACATTCAACTCTCAGCTTTGCAATTTATAAGCTCCGAATCCATGGACAACTTGTATCATCATGCTGAAGTCATCTCTTAAACTCAGAATAAAGGCAACATTGTGAGAACAAACACTCTGATGTCTCAATCATGATGTGTTGATAACTGGTAGCTAAATTAGTCAGAGTAAGCTAATTGCTGTTACAAAACAAATCACAAAGTTGCAGTGGCTTACCATAATGAAAAGGAGCCCTGGTAGCCCAATGATTAAGTGTTCAGCTGCTAATTGAATGAATGGTTGGCAGTTCCAACCCACCCAGTGGATCTGTTGGAAAATGATATCACATCTGCTCTGGTAAAGATTACAGTCTTGAAAACCCCATGGGGCAGTTCCACTCTGTCCCACTGGACCCCTATGAGTCGAAAATTGACTTGACAGTACCTAACAAAGACAACATGATAATAGTTTAACGCTGATGCACATAACAACTCAACAGTGTTTCTGATCAGACTTATCTCCATATGGTCACTCAGGGGCCCAGGATCCTGCCATCTTTTTGCTCCACTGTCCTATAGGTCCTTGGAGTTCTCTCCAGTCAGTTTTGAAATGGAGAAATGACATGGAGACACAGATAGAAATTGCATAGGCCAGAAATTAAAGTGATTACATAACATCACTTTTGCCAACATTTTAATTAAATATAGAATTCAGTCACATGGCCCTATCTAACTGCAAGGAAGCCTGGGAAATGTAGTCCAACTGTGTTCCCAGGAGGAAACACAGTTTCCTCTTTGGGGAGTTGCAAAAATGGGAGGCCATGTCTGACTTCCTCTGGCTTCACAAGGGGGAAGGAGAATGAAACTCAAAATCAATCAAAGGTGGAGTCCTATGAGGCAGAGGTCAGACATGCCCCCATCCTACAATCTTCTTTTCCCTCTTCTGAACCAATATCCCTCCCATAGTGCTCTGTGCTTCACATCTGGGTTCAATAATTCATTGCAATGACCACACAGAAGTTATAGACAATAGTCACAATTATGGGGTTTAGTAGGGAAATGAACAGATCAGAAACATCTCACGATATAGAAGTTATCCAGTCAGGAACATATAGTCTCTGCCATACTGCAGGCACACATCCCTCTTATCTTTGGCCTCTCAACCATGTGACCCCTTGGCCTCTGCCCTGCTCAGACAAGTGTTAGAAAGGTTCTCCAGCCTGTCAGTAAATGCCCAACAAGCATATTCTGCAAGACAGCCTCCTGCCTGTAGGAACTCAGCTTTACTTGATCCATGGACTGAGAAACCCACAGCAGCTCGGTCTTCCTTGTCGATGTCTCTGCTGCTGCGCTTTTTCAGGTAGGGAGCTCATGATCCACTCACGGCTCTTCTTGATAGTCTTGGGATCATCTGTTCCACCTTCTGAGTTGACTCCTTTTAAACCTAGTGGTATGAAAAAACTAACCAATCCTGGCATTAGAGTGCTGTACACCATGTTTGCACAGGCCCATTCAATTATTTGGTGGGAGTTAAGATGACTTTGGTGAGAAAAGCCATTGTTAGGTGCTGTCGAGTCAGCATCAACTCACAACAACCATATGCACAGCAAAACAACACTGCCTGGCCCTGCCCCAGTCTCATAATCATTATTGTGCCTGAACCCAGTAATGCTGCCACTGTACCAATCCATCTCACTGGGGCTCTTCATCTTTTTCTCTGACCCTCCACTTTACCAAGCTTGATGTCCTACTCCAGGGACTGGTCCCTCCTGATAATGTATATGAAATACGAGAGACAAGGTCTCTCGTATCCTGGCTTCTAAGGAGCACTCTGGCTTTACTTTTTCAACACAGGTCTGTTTGTTCTTCTGGCTGTCCATGGTACTTTTAATATTGTCCTCCAACACTGTAATTTAAATGAATCAGTTCTTCTACAGCCTTCCTTATTAATTGTCCAACGTTCACATGCATAGGAGGCTATTGAAAATACCTCAGCTTGGATCAGGCATACCTTAATCCTCAAACTGACATCTTTGCTCTTGAATAATTACTTTAAAGAGGTCTTATGCAGCAGATTTGCCACCCAGTGCAATATGTCGCTACATTTCTTGACTGCTGCCTCCATGAGTGTTGATGGTTGATCTGAGCAAAATTAAGTCTTTGGCAATTTAATCCATATCAAGTAAATTCCTCATCAGAAGTCATTCCTGTGAATGAGTCCCAGTTGGCCTCTCACAAAAGGAGATTGAGGCAAACTGACTTATCAATTTGCATAGTCAGGATGTTCCAATATGCCTCTTCCTATTTTGCATGATCATACCAATGGCCCCAGTCCTCATGAAGTTTATTATCGAAGTGGGGAGCAAAAAACCAAAAACTGAAATGGACGGAGAGCCTTGAATATGAGAGTCAGGAGAATCTGACTCCAAGAATTGTTGTTAAGTGTTGTTGAGTCTGTTCCGACTCTCAGCGATCCTGTACAGGGTTTCTGAGGAGCGGCTGGTGGGTTTGAACCACCAACCTTGTGGTTCACAGTCCAGTGCTTATACTACAGTGCCATACCAGGGTTCCAAGAATAGAAGGTCAGAAAAAGGGAGACTTCTGTCACCAGAGGTAGTCAACCTTAGAGTAATTGTCATTTCTACCATTTAAAAATAAAAACAAAAATAAATTGATTGTCAGTAAGTCCACTGGCACTCACGATGACTCCCACGTGTCCCAGTAGAATTGCTGTCTAGGGTTTGCAAAGGCTGACTTTCAGAATTAGATAAGCAGGGCTATTTCCCCCAAGATACCTCAGACTGGACTCAAATGTGAAGCTTCTGTTTAGCAGCTGAATCCATTAGTCATCTCCACCACCAAGAGACTCCCCAAGACTCAGGAAGAGTCTACATGAGTGGATGGATAGAAAGAGGGGGGGACAGGCATTTCAGAACCTCTCAACACTGAAACTCATCTGAGTCTTACCATTTTTGTTGTTGTTAAGTGCTATTGAGTCGGTTCCGACCCACAGCGACCCTGTATAGGGTTTCCGAGGAGTGACTAGTGAACTTGAACCACCAACCCTGTAGTTCAAATGGCTTTGCAGTCTGGCGCATTAACCCAATAAAACAGGAACTCAGGCTGTGATGTTTCAGCCTCAGATACCCAACAGCTCTATGGAACAAAGACCTAGGGATTTCCTTGGAAATCCTCTGGGGCAGTCTACTTTGTCCTATCAGGTCACTATGAGCTGGGATCCACTCAATGATCCCTGAAAAACACCACCACAGATTCAAGCCAAGTTGTACAAACCCAAGAGAGGAGGAACAGCCTTAGAACATACACTGAGAGCATTCTGGAACTTGGAGTGAGGTTAGCCTGCTGGGAGGGATGTGCAGCATGGGATCTCTGAAGAAAGGGGAGGAGGGGGTTTGGGAGCAGTCCACCATAGACTCTGACCTCCTGGAAAGAGCCAGGTTTTAGCTGTTACTGCAATCACCCAAGGGAAGGAGATATGGGGAGATAGTTATACTTAAAACAAAATAAAAGCTTCCCATAATTTCTCAGGATCCAGATGCTCTTTCTCACATAATGGTGATCATAAAAGGCCTTAATGGGTACCATTCTCACAGAATTTCCACTCTTTCTCAGGGGTAGGGCTACAGAGGTCCTTGCATGCCAATGAGCAGGTAATTAGAGCCACAAAGCAAATGCAAGAGGGTATAGTCACTTCCTGTCTTGGCTCCTGGAGAACAGAAAAACCTAAGGAATGTTCTAGAATTGCCCAGCCTCCTGCTAACTAGAAGTGTGGGTGCAGAATGAACAAGGAACTCAATGGATACCATTGAGTCTCCCAGGGTCTCAAGCCCCTATGGCTAATTTCTGTGTCTTCATCTGTCTAACTTTCTTCTGAACCAGTCCACCATTAACTCACCCACAGCCTCCACGGAATTCAGCTTAGCCTGTGAGCTAGTAACAGTTCAGGATGCCTGGTGTGGCGCTGTAGGATAAGGGCTTAACCACAAGGTCAGTTTGAACCTCAAGGTTGGCAGTTCAAACTCACCAGCCGCTCCTTGGAAGCCCTGTGTAGGGTCACTATGAGTTGGAACTGACATGACAGCACTTAACAACCACAACAGTAATAGTTCTGAACTCCTGGTGGTGCGCCGTGGGATCAGCACCGGACTGTAAAGTACAAGATCGACAGTTCAAACACCACCAGCTCCTCCTTAGAAACCCTATACAAAGTCACTCTCAGTCAGAATCAACTTGATGGCACTTAACAACAACAGTGATAGTTGTAGGCACTAGAGAGACCAAGATAAATGAAACAATGTGCATTTCTCTTACTGGCAGTAGTAAGCCATAAGAAATTTGGTTGAACAAGAGGCTCTGAAGTCACACTCAGATTCAAATTAATTTTGAGCTGGATTTCATTGTGTCTCTGCCACTCCCCATCTCCTTCCTTCACCAATTTCATTAGTGTCTTTCTCTCTCTCCCTCTCCCTGAGCCTCTCTTTTTCTCACTTGAAAATAAAGGGATGAGGGTGAGTTCCACTGCACTGGGCTGCTGGGAAGGTCAAATGAGATGACACAAATACAGCAGACAGTGAGCGGAGTATCAGCCAGAAAACAGGAGGTGCTCAATACATGCTTGCTACTGTTCATGACTGTTACCAGTTGTTTTTCAGTTGACTTGGACTCATGGAGATCCCATGTTGGGTCAGAGGACAACTGGGCTCCATAGTGTTTCCCGGGGCTAATTTTTCAGATGTACATCACTAGGACTTTCTTCTAAGGTATCTCTGGGGGAACTTGATCCTACAACCATTCCATTAGTAGCAAGGCACACGAATCAGTAGTACTGTGAAGAACTATAAACCATGCTCCCATAGCCCAAGCTGAGCCTGCTCAGAGCACTGACCACAGGAATTTCAGGAATCTGTGTACCTGATGAGCTCCTCAGACTCCCTCATCAGGAACTTTCACTGCTTGGTTGCTATACAGTAAGGGGTAACTGTTAGGATGCCTTCACTTTTTGGAGCCTTCACAATCAACTCTCATTGAGCTGTGATCTTTTCTTCTACTGGTGTTATTTCTGTTTATAATTAACTCTGATCACTCTGCTGATGCCCACAGAAGGCTGGAGGTCCGAGTCTACCCAGAGATGATCTGCTTCCAAAATCCTAGGCATTAAAAGCATTCCGGAGCAGACTTCCAGTCTGACACACATGGGGATGCCTTTCCAGCCTCCTCCTTCTCACTAGATGACAAGCTTCATATCTTACTCCTCATTTTAGGAGCCAGAGTGATGCAATACAGGGCACCAAGAGGCAGTCATTCACACAGAACAAGAGGACATTGAATGGCTTAAAATTAGGAAAGGTGCGTGCCAACGTTGTATCCTTTCACCATACTTATTCAATCTGTATGCTGAGCCAATAGTCTGAGAAACTGGATATATGAAGAAGAATGTGGCGTCAGCATTGGAGGAAGACTGATTAGCAACCGGCGATATGCAGATGATACAGCCTTGCTTGCTAAATGCGAAGAGGCCTTAAAATACTTATGATGACATTTTTTTATTATTATTAAAAAAAAAAAAGCCATAGTCTTCAGTATGGGTTACATCTCAGTGTAAAGGAAACGAAAGTCTTCACAACTGGACCAATGAATAACATCATGATAAATGGAGAAAAGAAGTTGCCAAAGACTTCCTTTTGTTTGGATCCACTATCAACACTGATGGACGCACTCAAGAAATCAAATGACGTCTTGCATTAGGCAAATCTGTTACAGAAGACCTCTTTAAAGTGTTCAAGATCAAATATGTCAGTTTCAGACTTAAGGTGCACCTGACCCAAGCTAAGATATTTTCAATAGCCTCATATGCATGTGAAAGTTGGACAATGAATAAGGAAGACTGTGGAAGAATTGGCATATTTGAATGATTGTGTTTAAGAAGAGTATTAAAAGTACCATGGACCGCCAGAAGAACAAACCAATCTGTGTTGGAAGAAGTACAGCCAGAGTGCTCCTTGGAAACCAGCATGGCAAAACTTAGTCTCTCACTGCAGACATGTTATCAGGAGTGCCCAGTCCATAGAGAAGGACATCAGCGAAAAAGAGGAAGACCCCCAACTACACGGACTGCCACTATAGCAACAATGGGCTCAAGCTTAACAATTATGAGTAGGGTGCAGAATCAGGCTGCGTTTCCCTCCGTTGTGCATGTGGTCGCTATGAGCCAGAACTGACAGCCTATAACAAGTGATGCATTTGGCTGCTTCCGGAAAGGTCAGCAGTTCTAACCAGCTTCTCCAAGGAGAAACGTGTTACAGTCTGCTTCGGCCTTGGAAACCCTGAAGGGCAATTCTAGTCTGCCCTATAGGGTCACTAGGATTCTGAATTGATTTAATAGCCATGAGTTTTGGATTCATCATTTTATCCCCAAAGATCTGGTGGTGCAGCAGTTGAGTGTTCAGTTATCATCCAGAAGATTGGTAGTTCGAACCCACTCAACAGATTCACCAGAGAAAAACTTGGCGATCTGCTTCCGTGAAGGTTACAGCCTAAGGGGCAGTTCTAGCCTGTACATTTCGTCACTGTGAGTCAGAATCAACTCAACAGTACCCAACACCCACTTAACCAGAGTGCATCTCATATAATCAACACTCAACATAGACCTGTGGAACGAATGAATGAATGAACAAAGGAATGAATGAGTGAACAAATGGAAGAAACAGGCTGTCACTCAACCCTGAACTGGAAGGTTCCCCCAGGGCCACCATGGTTCTGGTTGCTGGAGCCAGCAGCCAGCCCAGTCTCTACACACAGTTCAGCTGGCTCTCTCTGGAACCAGTTGAGTTTGTTTAATCATATTATACAGTGTGCGTGTTTTACATGATCAATATATGTCACCCTAAGTGAACATGTCATCGAGTCTAATGGCTTTGGCAGGAACCGCTTATTGGGGTTGGCATTCTCCTTTCTAGAAGCCTGCTCCAACAAGGGAGGCAGTGACAGGCCCCAGACCCTTGGTGCCACTCCTCTGTCCTTGCACCATTTTATACTAAATGAAATATGACAAGAGAGTGACTTCCAGTAATTGCAATAATTGGGTGTAGAGTGGCGTGGTTATATCATTATCTTCTCTCTGGGTAACAGAGTATGATTGTGGTCCTACTCCCCTGCCTGGAGGACCATCAGAATCACATGGAGGGACAACCAGATGCTTGGATGCTTCCCTGCTCCTTACTCCCCACCACATCCCAGATGTTTTCATCCTATGAAATTGTTTTAAAATCTAAATGCTGTAGTAAGAACACATGGGAACTTGTTCCAGCTTGACCATTTGCCCCCTGGTCGTTGGTGAGTCTCCTAAACTCAGTGAGCTCCAATTCCAACTCTCAGAGGTGAGGGTGAGTTGGTAAAGTTGAAAATCATTCCTTCCCTACCTTCCTTACGTAGGTGGTTGGGAAGATTTGCAGTTGTGTGTGTCGTTCATTTTACAATGTTCATGTTTTCTAACATGTTTGCATTCCATCTTTTAAAAGGGGGTGGGGATGCAGGGAGATAGTCTAATATTTATAATAAGCCTATCTGGGCATTGCCCACTGACTGGCTTGTTGGACAATTATAAGAAACATAGCCAAGAAGAAGCAGAAGATAAGCTGGGCTTTAGTTAACTGGCCTCTACTTCAGAGACAAAGCCTTTGCTGGCAGGATTTTCCCTAGCTCTGCAAGTCTTCCTCCTAAAAACACAGAAGCTCCAAGAACGTCAGTGGAAGGAGGAGAGGTAAGATCAAGCAACCGGAAACAGCAAATATGCATCAGTCACACATCACGTCATGTCCTCTTCTTGGAGCTTGGCAGGTACTGCAATCAATTACTGTCCTCTTTCCCACGGAGCGGGGCGATGGTGAAGGCTTACCCACCCACTCACCGAGGGAGGAAGGGGAGACCTGGTTTGTAGCACCTGCCCATCTCCGCAGTGTAAATACTCCCATCATAGTTGATTTCAAGCCACCCATGGGACATCAAGGAATGTGCAGGAAAGATGTATTCAATCGGCTCTCCTGTGAGAACCCACCTGCACAGCACTGAAGTCTTTCTCAATACAAAGCTCTGGAGAACCTCAGCTAACACTCAGAATTAGCACCAAATAATCAAAATGTTTGCTATCTTTTTTAACTCCCTAATTTTGCAGACAAATAAACAGAGTCCCAGAGAGGAGAAAGGATGTGTACAAAATCACACAGCCAATTAAAGAAGCCAAGCTCCAATGTCCCAGAGATCCTGGTTCTTCCTTCTGCCTGATTCTTATTCAAAGGGGTGGGGAGTTCAAGATGATCCAATAGCCACTTGCCAGCAATGATCCACAGAAGAAAGTCAGTAGTATTAAAAGATGGTCACACTTTTTAAATTATTTACTCCGAACAACAACTGTAATGAGTTGTGTAAATAGTTAGCCTACTTACTCGTGGACTAACCAAAAGGTGAAAGATTCAAGTTCACCCAGAGATACTGAGAAGAAAGCTCGGAAATCTACTTCTAAAAAAAAACAGCCATTGAAAACACACTGGTGATCATAGTTCTATTCTGACACATATGGGGTGGCCATGAGTCAGGATATCTGGTAACTATTATTAAACTTAGTTTATAGATAAGCAAGGGAGGGTTAAAGATGTTACATAGCTTTCCTAAGGTTAGAGAGCTACTAAGTGGTGGGGTTGAGAAAAGAGTTATCATACTTCAAGGACCATGCTCTTAATTTGTTGCAGTAGGTAGCTTGTGACATGGTCCCCAACAAAATCTACCGCCTGGTAGTATCCCCCTTTTGTACACCCTCCCCTTGACTGTAGGCTGGACCTAGTGTCTTGGTTTTGGATAAATGGATATGGCAGAGATGATGTGCTGTCCCTTCATGATTAGGTTAGACAATATATGATTCTCCCTCTCTTGCCTTCTCTCTTGCTTGCTTTTGTGAAGCCAGCCACCATGTTGTAAGGTGTTCTCTGAAGGGGTCCACATGATGAGCCAAGGATCCATTTATCCAACAACTCTTAATTAACAGAGGTCTTCCTCCAGAAGACTGTGAGGAACTGAGTTCTACTAGCAACCACATTAGTGAGCATGGAAGTGGATGGACCCTCCCCAAAGTATCTGCAGCCTCAGCCAATATCTGGGTGACAGTGTTTTAAGAGACTATAAGGTCCCTGAAAGGCACAAATGGCTTGTGATCAACTACTCACCTAGCAGTGCCATGAAGAAAGGCCTGGCAAACTACACCCATATAGATCACACCCGAGTGAACCCAATGCAACAGGTCTACTCTGTAACACATGGGCTTGTCATGAGTCAGAATCAAGTTTTTGGGGTTTTTTTTTTCTGGGTTTTGTTTTTAATGTTTTATTGTGAATTATGTGATAGTTTACATGGGAGAACATTAGTTTTACATTCATCCTATCGTATATTGTTTCATTGCTATGGTTACAATCCCCTCCATGCATCATCAACCAACCAAAGGATATACCCTGCAAGCCTGCCCCCCAGTCATCAGCACACAGCCCCTCTCTCTCTCTGTGTCTTAAGTCCTCAAAGAATCAAGTTTTTATTTGTTTAAGAGACTCTAAGACCAGGTCACAGTGTTCTAGTATGGCACTGTGGGTTAATGCGCTGGACTGCAAAGTCAGTTTGAACTGCATGGTCGGCGGTTCCAGCTCACCAGTCACTCCTTGGAAGTAATAAGGTTGCTAATGGTTATGGAGTCCTGGTGTGGCGCTGTGGGTTAATGCGCCAGACTGCAGAGCCATTTGAATTGCACAGTCAGCTGTTCAAGCGCACCAGCGGCTCCTCAGAAACCCTATACATGGTCGCTGTGGGTCAGAACTGACTCAAAGGCACTTAACAACAACAACAATGGGTCGGAACCAACTCAATGGCATGTAATAACACCAACAAGACAAGAGTGCCAGTCAATCCATGCCTTGACTCTTGAGCAATCAAAACTGAGAAGTCATCAAAGGCAGAGTTTTAAGTCACTAAAGACTCCTGGTGTGGCAATGTAGGATCAACACTGGACTGTGAACTACAAGATCAGCAGTTCAAACCCACTAGCAGCTCCTTGGAAACTTTAAACAGGGCCGCTGTGAGTCAGAACCGACTCGACAGCAGTTAGCAACAAAGATCCCTGATTGGGTAGTGGGTTGTGAATTAGGCTGCTAACCACGCGGTCAGCAGTTTCAGTCCATCAGCCACTCTATGGGAGAAAGATGAGGCTTTCTGCTCCCACAAAGATTTACAACCTCAGAAGCCCTATATAAGGTCACTCTGAGTCGGAACTGACTCCAAGGCACACAACCACCACCATGCTCACCACATACTAGGTAAATATGTTAGGGCTTGATAACAAATACTACTGTATTTGTTAGGTAAGAATACCACTGTAGCTACCTGTTGTTAAGTACCGTTGAGTCGGGTCTGACTCACAGTGACCCTGTATAGGGTTTCGGAGGAGCAGCTGGTGGGTATGAACTGCTGACCTTGTGGTTCAAACCAACCTTGTGGTCTTTATCCTACAGCACCACACCAGGACTCCAAGATAGAGCCATTCAAACAGAAGGACTGGGTGACCAAGGTAATTATTTCCCTAAAACTGGATGATTTCTTTCTCAAAATGGAACCACAATAAAACCTCCCATAGAGGCCTACTGGGGATTACTGTTATTGTTGTTGTTAGGTGCCATTGAGACCATTACAATTCCTAGAGACCCTGGGCCTGACAGAAAGAGACACTACTTGGTCCTCCACCTTCCTCACAATTGTCATATTTGAGCCCATTGCTGTTTTTGGGCTGTGGGGATGCCAATCCATCTCACTGGGGGTCTTCCTCTTTTTCACAGTGACATGACTCAATAGCACCCAACAATACCTATACAAAGAAAGGGTCTCCAAAGGTATGAAGCATAAGCACTGGGCTGCTTAATGAAAGGTTAGGGGTTCTAATACACCCAGTGGCTCTATGGGAGAAAGGTAGGTTGATCAGTTACCGAAGAAGTTGTTGTTGGGTGCCATGAAGTGAATTGAATCCTGATGCTTACCAACCTTCTATGACAAAGTAGAGTTGTCCAATAGGGTTTCCTAGGCTGTCATCTTTGGGGAGCCAATAACCAGGTCTTTTATCCTGCACAGCACCATCATAGTTCCTTCCATCACGCCTAGAAAGTCCAGTGGAGAAGTTCTACTGTCACAAGGAGTCACTAAAAGTCAAAACTCGACTTGCTGGTACCCACAGAAACAACCATACAAAGAAAGGATTTAGCACAGGAAACACGCCACCTCAAAAATACAACTGGAATCCAATTCACTCTGGTACTGAAATTCTGACTGTTCTACTATGCTGACATGGAAAAGCAGGAATATGGAATGACAGGTAAAGAGGGCACAGGTGGGTATTTCAGCCCCTACTCATATGAAGACGTGTTAGGAGATGCACAATCTATAACATAATCAAGGATAGAGTCCTTCATCAACATCACAACGGAACATGCTGGTTCCCTGGAACAGAAGGACTGTGTGTCTCTTCCCTGGAACAGCAGAACTAACTGTGTGTCTCTTCCCTGGAACAGCAGGACTAACTGTGTGTCTCTTCCCTGGAACAGCAGAACTAACTGTGTGTCTCTTCCCTGGAAGAGCAGGCCTAACTGGCAAGTAGAAATGATTCCATATACCATCTAATTACAGGGTATCATTGCTGACCGTGGTTGTCCACTCACAGCAGAGGGCATGGAGACTATTCAGGTACAATCTCCTCAGTCCACTAAGCTTGCATATGGGCTCATTGCATCTCTCTAATAATTTATTTTGTTTCTTTTATTGAGAATACAGGGAACTTCAAAAAGATAGTTGCAAAAAGATGTCATTATCTTTTAATTCCATATTTCCATCAACTTATTTTTAAAAGCTTTATTGTGAATTGAGTGAAGGTTTACAAAGCAGAGTATCAGTTTTACATTCAATAAATTATAGACTTAATTTCTTTCAATGATTGCAGTCCCCTCCATGCAACATCACTCATCCCACATCCTCCATGTGTTTCCCATTTCCATTCCTCCTCCTTTCCCAACCCTTCTGCATGTTGACCTTAGGTTAATGCTGCCCTTTTGATCTCAAATGGTTGTCCATACTGTGGTGTACATAACTCACTAGTTTTTGTTGTCCCCTCTATATACCTACTACTGTTTGGCTGAAAATTGAGTAACAAGGATGAAGAATAACCAAGGGTCAATAGTCTCAGGTTCCTCCAGTACGTTTTGGACAAGTAAGCCTGGTCTTTTTTTATGATTTTGAGTTTTGCTCATGTTTTCTCTCACATCCAGGACCTTCTAATGTGATCCCTTTCAGAGTAGTCAGCAGTGGTAGCTTGGACACCATCTAGTTCCTCTGGTCTCAGGATCATGGAGACTAATGCTCATGTGGTCCACTAGTCCACTGGACTATTTGCTACCAAATCTCCAATTTTCACCCCTCTTCTTTCATTCACGTAGGTAGAGACCAATAGATGACTACTTGTGAGCTTTTAAGATCCGAGTCGTTACTCACCAGTGTAGGATGTAGAACATTGTCTTTGTGGGCTCTGTTTGGCCAATTGACCTTGGTGTCCCCTGAGACTATGGTCCTGGGCTCTCAGGCCCAGCACCTCGTTCCCTCAAGGTTTGATAATGTCTGAGACGTTTTCATAGCTCTGCCCCTGTATTCTCCACTACATCCATGGATATGTTTGCAGCCAAGATAAATACCCAGGTACAAATACCATCTCTCAAACCTTGATGTATTTGTAAGTCCGCCCCCACTCTTCCTCCCATATCCACTCACCCTGTGTCTCTATCCGTGTGTCTACCCATAAATTACCATTACTGCAGGATTACGTACATAACAGTATTTACCTCTGCTCCCTTTAAGTCTTGAGTTAACTTTGTGATGCCCCTTCCTACACACAGAATACACCCCAACTCAACAGCTTCTACACCTACAATTTAGAGACACTGATGGCATTCTTTGAGTCATGCAACCATTCTCATCCTCCCCCATTCACACTCACTGCCCCCTAAGTATCCTATCTGACCTTTTAAGTTCCTGTTGTCAATTAGATCCCATATCCTTCTTCAAACAGTGTTTTGCCAAAGAAGACTTCCTTTAACACTTGAGCCAAATTGTTGTTTGGTTTAAAGACAACTTCAAGGAATCGTTTCAGTTCAAGGTTTACAGTCTAAAGATGATCTCACAGCAACAGTTTCAGGATTTTATCTAGCCTCCATGGATCCAGGGAGTCTATATTCCTGCTGTATCTCTTCTGAATCCAATGACTAACTTGCATTTCTCATGGGCATGTTGAGATCTCTTGGCCAACTTATCTCAATCCAAATGAAGGCACAGTTCCAAGCCTTTTTTAAAACTGTGGTGGGCTTTGCGGGGCTGCGATAAACTCAGGGCACCAGGAGCACTGCAGCATGGCTAAAGTCAAATGAAATCCGGACAGTCATAACAGCTGTAGTAAAAACGTAGTTTCTTCCTAAACTCCCTGTCATAGTCAATTACGGCCCCATAGTTCATCTCATGTTTTAGAGATTAATCATTTCTTCTTTTAATTGGTAGCTAATTCCCACTCCAAGGAGTGCCCCAGGAAGGAAGAAAAACAATTGCACATTTCTTGTGAAGACCACAGATACCACCTCTGGGACAAAGCTAAAGGTGCATGTTAGAGATAACATGTCCAGAACAGTCAGCAAAGCATGAGATACACAAGGCAACAAAGAAGTTTCTGAAATTCCTCAGACTCCTACCCTGTTCCCAAGATCTCTACAAATCCTCCCTCACCTTTTCCCTTGGGGAGAAAAATCTGGGCTATTTCTGTTCCTATGTCTTCATGACTTTTGGTATTCAATAAATGCTTTACTCTTTGCTCTGAGTTATTGGCTAGGCAATGAACAACAAAATTTAACAGTTACACAGGAGGGAGGGAGGCTACCTCTTACTACCTGGACAGACAGACTCAAGAGTGGATGGTCTGGATTTAAACATGACCACATCATTTTATTGCTGTGTGACTCTAGACAAGTCACTCACCCTATCTGAGTCTCAGTTCTCTCAGCTGAAAAGAAGTACTATTCCCAACCTTACTATGATTTTTTTTTTTTGAGAATATGGAGAGTTTGGGGTTTGAGTAGCATTTAACAACTTGATTGACATGTGGTAGGCACTCAATGAACAAATATTTCATTCTTCTGGTTTCTGTATTATTTTAACCATGAAGACAAAAGGGAACACGTTTGAAAAGAATTTCTCGAGGTCAATGTTTCATAAACTGCGCTTCTCAGAAAAGTTAATTGGCATTGAACAAAATTAGGAAGGAAGAGAAGAAATAAGGAAGTTGATAGGTCTCTCAGAGAAAAGAGGTTCAGGAAGAGATGAAAAAATAATTATTTAAATGTATTTTTATTGCAAGACTTCTCAGTACCTTTCATATGAATCGTGTGACCGTCCAGAAGTTTGGGGGTACACATTTCTACAGAGAACTCCTTTTTGGTTCTCTCCCAGAAATGCTTTAGCAATCATATTTTAGAAGCCATGTGGTTTTCCTTGGGGTTTCACTGTAGAATTGGTGGTGGTGGTGGTGGTTATGTGCCATGGAGTCTGTTCTGACTAAGAGCAACCCTGTACAGGGTTTCTGAGGTTGTAAATGTTTACATGAGCAGAAATCCTCATCGTTCTCCAGCAGAACAGCTGGTAGTTCAGAACTGCTGACCTTAAGGTTCACAGCCTGACTTGTAACCACTACATCACCGTGGAATTACAAGATCCAAAACTGGGCATTCTCCCCTAGACAAGAACACCGGTCCTCACAGCCAGGACAGTGACTGGAATCAATTCTGTCATTAACTTTCTTCTTTGGCTCTGCTACTCTAAGCCTTCCAAAGGCTGAGTTTTGGACTCATCAGAACTTCCATTTTCTGTTTGATGTTCTCTCCGCACTACTGCTGAGACACTGAATTCTGTGGTTCTGCATTCTCTATGTCTGATCTCCCGGCCTCTGTACCAGAGCTCTTGGTGCTAAGTCAGCAGTTTGCTCAGGATTCTGACATGAACACCAGAGGAGTCCCTTTCTGGTCTCTGCTCCTCCTGCCTCCCCCCTCCTAGGCATTATAATAAAACTTAACACAACTGTGTCCCCAAAGCTTTGGTCCACTCTGACTCAGTATCCTGAACACTGAGATCCCAGGCAGTCATACTTCAGGACCTAGAGGACAATGAAATGTCATTCTGAAACAACTTTTGAAGATGGAGCAACAACTTTTCTAAGTGAATTTATTTCCTCTGGGACGAGTCTAGAACCCCCATGATGTCAGCCACTTGCTACAACCCAAGAAATGTTCCAGCCTCAGTCTCAGATTCCTTCCCTCGCCTCCTCAAGCTTCATTCCCCCCCACATTCTGATCTGCCTTGAGCTGTTTTCCCACTTTTCCTCTCAGCCAACTGTCAGCTAATCCCTACAAGTAGGACGCTGCTTGCTTGAGTATAAACTGATAACAAGACACTAGCTAAACAGACTAAACATTATCGGGGAATTGTGCATTTCAGATAGGGTTCTCCAAGACAGGGAGACCTGAAACCTTCAATAAAGTAATAATCGTGGCATGTCAGAGAGATGGGGAAGGGGGAATGGATAGGATCTTGGCTTGTCTATTCATTTACTCATGTGTCCAAGTATTTGCCAAGTACAGACCAAGCACTGTTGTCATGGTGCTGCAAAAAAAAAAAAAAAAAAAGATGAACAAAAGGACCCTAGGACCATCAAGGGAGAAGAGCACAAGTGGAATGTAAGACCTTATCCAGAGAAGCAGCAGTACCAGAGATGGAGGCAGAGATGGGGACATGGAGAGAGGGAGCAGCTGAGGACTCAAGATTTATGGGAAGAGAAGGACTAAGAGATGGCAGCCAGGAGGCAGACTTGTAGAATGTGCCCTTTGGTGGTATAAATTATTATATATGCCTGAGTGTTCAAAAAAAAGAAATAAAAAAGATCTAAAGTGAACAGAGGGAAATATTGTTAACTGATGGTACATGGAGAGGATTGTAATCATTGTAATGAAACAAGGTGTATGATTTGTTGAATGTAAAACTGATGAGCTGCCTATAAACTTTCACTCAATCTGCAATAAAAACTTTAAAAAAAAAAGAGAGAGTGATAAAACATCCAGGCTTCAGTCCTGTCAACACAGACATTATAAAGCTAAATAATAATACTAATTATGGGATTATAAGTTGTAAGGAAGGCTACACAGGAGGAGAATGGGTACTACCACAGAAAATCTGTAGACTGTCCTACCTAATTCAGACAGAATGGCAAGCTCTCTCTGAGGAGGTAGCATTTGAGACTTACAGGATGAAAAATGATATGAGATGCAAAAAAAAAAAGTTGAGGAGGAAAGAATTCCAGAACTAATTCCTTTGCAAAGCAATTGAGTAGACAGCAAGCACTTGTCATGTTTGAGGGGGAGAAGGTCAAGATCAGAGATGACATTGTTAATCTATCAGCAGTCTTGGGACCTGACGACACCACCTAACGGGCAACTATAAACTTCAGGAGTCCTGGGTTGGGCATGCAGCTACTAACTGAGAGACCAGCTGTTGGAATTCGATTCTGAAAGCTCAGCCGCTGAAAACTGTGTGGAGCACAGTTCTACTCTGACTCACAAGAGGAAGTCATGGGGACAGGCAACTGACTTTTTCGGCAGCATCTGACAATATACTACTTACTGTTCCTGCACCTGCGACCATTCATTTCAGGATCATTCCAGCAGCCGACTAGACCACACACGTTCTCATCACAAAGGCAGAGGTGTGTACGCTGTTGTTGCTGGCTGTTGCCAAGTGGATTCTGATGCTTAGAGACCCCACATAAAAGAGCAGAGCTGTCCCCGTGGAACTTTGTCTTTTGGTTTTGTTTCAGCTTTTTTATTGAGAATTGGATGAAGGTTTACAGAGCAGACCAGTTTTCCACTCAATAATGCACACACACATTTTGTTTCAACTCATTACTGACTGCAGTCCTTACAACGTAACCTCACTTATATACCGCTTCCTCCCTGTGTTTCCTGTTTCCATTCCTCCTGCTGTCCTGACCCTTCTGAACTTTGTCTTTGGGGAAATGCTGCCCCTTTTTCCTCAATGCTTGATGAGTCTAAGGCGTGTGACTCACTAGCCTTATTACTCCCTGTAAGCACCTGTCAATCTCATCAGCTTTTCCAGGCCACCATCATTACAGGGATAGACCAGTAGCTCCTCAGAAACTGCTGGTTGGGTTCCAACCACCAACTTGTCAGTGAGCAGTCAAGCGCTTAACCACTGGCCACCAGGACTCCTTTACAAGAATATGAAGCCCCTTGAGGCCTGGGCTTAGAGTTGTACCACCGGCATTTGGTTGGCCAGAGCAAGTCACATGGTTGTGCTGAGTCAGAGAGGGGAAGAAGTTCTGGGACTCCTGGTTTGGTGCTGTAGGATCAGCACTTAACTGGGAACCACAAGATTGTCAGTTCAAATCCACCAGCTACTCCTCAGAAACCCTATACAGGATCGCTATGAGTAGGAACCCCCTCAATGACAACAAAAATAAGGACCTGAAGACAGGTAGCAGGGAGATCAGGGCCTGTTTTTACAACTTCTACAACAGAGAAGCAAGTAGATATAAGCCAGTTCGGTAAGATCTAGAAGACAAGTATACATCATTAGATTTTATTCTCATTAAAGACTCCTGGTGTGGTGTTTGTTGTAGGTAAGCAATGGACTGCTAACCAGAAAGGTCAGTAGTTCAAACCCACCAGCTTTGCAGGAGAAGGATGAGGCTGTCTGATCCTGTAAAGACTGGTAATCTTGGAACCCCTATGTGGAATCACTATGAGTCAGAATGAACTAGACGGCTGTGGATTTGGGTTTATACTAATTATAAGCAGAAGTGATTATACTGGCCATTTACTGACCACGTGACTTTGGGTAAATCATTCACCCTCTTGGACAATTGTTTGTGCATCTGTAAAACATGAGAGTCTTGAGTGGGGTGGGTGCTGATTCTCAAGATACTCAAATCCTTTCCGTCTTCTAATACCCACAGCTGTCGAGTTAATTCTGACTCGAAGAAGACAGAACCACACTGTCCTTCAGGGTTTTCCTGGCTACCATCGTTATGGGAACAGACAGTCTCATCTTTCTCCCCCAGGGCAGCTGATGGGCTTGAACCACCAACCCTGTGGTTAGCAGCCCAATGCATAACCCACTACACCACCAGGGCTCCCTGAGCTTTGCAGTGCTTATGTGTTACAATGAGCTGCTGATACATACTACCTCGAGGGCTTATTGTGAACGTTGAATGACAAACGTGAAAGTGTTTTATAAACTGTGAACAAGCTTTGGATTCATCACTGCATGTGCCGCTTTCAGCAGTTTTGCAAAGCTGGGGAAAGGATTCACAAGTCTTAGATGAGGAAGCTCACAGGGCTTAAATAACTTGCATTTGCTTTCAGAGTCTGAAAGGAGGAGGACGAGCCCAGAGCGAAACCCTGGACCATGATGTGAAGCTCCAAGCCTTCAATTAACTATAAATTAAATAAGTTGCTTCCACTGTTTGAGGAATTGGCTGCAGTGGCACCTTAACAAAGATTACTGGTGTGAAGGGCATGATTTAGACCTTGTCCAGTTACTGCTGGGCTCAGCAGTAGCTATGCAATGCCCAGCAGGCCAGTGGTCAGCAGCTAATTCACCAGGGGCCAACCCAGCTGATTGGTTTATCAATAACCCATTATCTCTGCCATTGTAAATATCTCCAAAGGAATGTGACATTCAGGGACAAACACTCAAGCATATACCCAGGCTACAGTAGACTGCCCAGGGACCAAATCCTTGGGAGTGAAGGAAGTCAATTCTTCTCTGGCTTTCACACAGCAAATGAAAAAAAACCAAGCCCCTGGCCATCCGGTCAATTCGGACTCATAGCGACCCTGTAGAACAAGGTATAACAGCTCTGTAAGATTTCTGAAACTGTCCATTTTTAGGGGAACAGACAGTCTCATCTTTTTCCCAACGAGCAGCTGGTTGGTTTGAACTTTCGGTCTCGTTTAACCCACGGCACCACTAGGGGGTTCTTTTCACATGACAGTGTGGTACAAAAATCTCCCTGCGTTCCTGGCAAAGGGGGACCTGGCTGGAACATTGTGGAACACGAGGAAGATGCCACATTCTGCTCAGGTGGGTGAAAGCCCTAGTGTATGAAGTGATGGCTTCTACCACCAATCCACAGTCTGCGGTTGATTCAGCTCTGACTCATCCTGACCTACGTTGGCGAGAACACAACGTTGCACAGTCCCAAGTCATCCTCAGGATCCTTGGTCTGTGTGAATCTGCTGCTTTGTCAATCCATCTCATTAAAGGAGTCTCTCATATTTTCGGCCCTCTACTTTACCAACCATGATGTCTTTTCCCAGTGATTTTTTTTCTTTCTTCATGGGGTGTCCAAAATAACAGAGGTGAAGTCTCACCATCCTTGCTTTTTAGGAACACTCTCATTGTAGCTTTTGCTACGATGGTGTTGCTGTTGGATTCCATCAAGTTGATTCCGTTTCATTGGGGTTTTCTAGGTGTAGTCTCCACAGGAGCAAATCACCAAGTCTTTGTCCCTGAGCCACGGAGTGGGTTCAAACCACCAACCTTTTGGTTGACAGCTCAGTGCTTAACAATCATGCCACCAGGGCTCCTTAGAGGTAGATCCCTGTTTCAAAAATCTCATAGATCAGTTGGAAAGACAAACATGTTGACAAGTATCGATTGTGATACATGAGAAGAAGCAGTCTGAGCTTACCCTACTCTTCTACAACAATGACATGCCCTTGGGTTGACAAAAGGAAGACAGTGTTGATCATTCCCATGTTGTCACAGTCTTAGTATGGAAGACTTGCCTTGACCCTTGTCAAGCTTCCACTTTCACTCTTTGCTTTCTCTTTGCTGCTCTGTCTCATCCATCACGCTGGCTCCATGGTTCTGAGAAGGGGTTCCAACCTTGGAAGCAATGTGGACATTTCTACTTGATATGCTCATGCTGGCTAGCATGGCAAGACCATCCTTCTAGTCACAAACAGTAGAGAGGAATGTTCCCTCACACTACTCCCCACCTCCACTCACTATGGGTGGTGGGAATCCCAGGAGATGTCCTGGTCTTTCAAACAGGCAGGAATTAATGTCTTTGGAAATCTTAAATGTCTTTGTTGTTAGGTGCCTTCTAGTCAGTTCTAACTTATAGTGACCCTACGTACAACAGAATGAAACATTGCCTGGTCCTACACTATCCTCACAATGGTTGCTACATTTTAGCCCACTGTTATAGCCACTGTGTCAGTCCATCTCATTGAGGGTCTTCCTCTTTTTTGCTGACTCTCTACTTTACCAAGCATGATGTCCTTCTCCAGGGACTGGTCCCTCCTCATAACATGCCAGCTTAAGTGAGAAGATCTCACCATCCTCAGTTCTAATGATCATTCTGTGCATATTTCTTCCAAGAGAGATTTGTTCATTCCCCTGGAAGTCCATGGTATGCTGAGCATTCTTCACCAACACCACAGGAATGATTTTATAGGGGCAAAAAAAAAATGGCATCATGAAATGGAGTCTATGAATAAAAATGAAGAATAAAAAAATTTTGAGGATAGACAATGGGAAAGAACAATGAGTAATCCAGGGAGATAAGAGCTCATGAAACAGAGGAATGAGTTGGACGGAAGTGGAGGACATGAGTCTGGTGTGTCTGATATATACTAGTCCGATATATACAGCCTTCTGTATGGATTACACCTCAACATAAAAGAAACAAAAATTCTGACAACTGGACTAATAAGCAATATCATGATGGTGGTGGTGGTTATGTGCTGTAGAGTCGGTTCCTACTCATAGCGGCCCTGTACAGGGTTTCCTAGGCTGTAAATCTTTACAGGAGCAGAAAGCCTCATCTTTCTCCTACAGAACAGCTGGTAGTTTCAAACAGCTGACCTTGAGGATTGCAGCCCAATTTGTAACCACTACACTGTTAGAGTTCCTTAACATCATGTTGAATGGAGAAAATATTGAAGCTGTCATTTCATTTTACTTGGATCCACAATCAACACTCATGGAAGTTGTTGTTGTTAGGTACCATTGAGTCGGTACTGACTCATAGCAACCCTAAGCACAACAGAAC
>NW_006408620.1:9246016-9247429 GCF_000296735.1 Chrysochloris asiatica | reverse complement strand
CACGTTTTTCTTCATATAACCCAGCTTCTTGGATTATTTGCTCAGCATACAGTTTGAATAAGTATGGTGAAAGAATACAACCCTGTCGCACACCTTAATTTAACACACCATTCAGTGTTCCCATGTTCTTCTGTTCAAACAACTGCCTCATGGAAGTAGCAGTCAAGAAATCAAACCATGTTTTGCATTTGGCCAATATGCTGCAAAAGACCTCTTTATAGTGTTTAAGAGCAAAGATATCACTTTGGGGAGTAGGCTGCACCTGAGCTAAGCCATATTTTCAATCATGTACATAGCTACCCTGTATAGGGTTTCCGAGGAGCAGCTGGTGAGCTTGAACCACTGACCTTGCAGTTCAAATGGCTTTGCAGTCTGGCATATTAACCTACAGCGCCACACCAGGACTCTAGACAGCACCAAACAACAAGATGAAACATGGACAATTAAAAGAATTTGTAGAAAAATGGCCAATTGACAATATACACTATCTCCTCTCCGTTAAAAACAAACGTACATGATAAATTGTCAGTTAAAGATAAGACAACATGAACTAAAAAGGATAAAGAATATAAAATAGAAGACAATACAAACCGTCTTCAGATAGGAGTCCCAAATCAAGAGTACCTGAAAAGATGATTCAGCCTATGGGAACTGACTTATGATTTTCTGGTTCATACAAGGGCAACTCTACCTGTGCCTGTGTGAGTCACAGCAGGGCTTAACTTATATAATGAGGGTTGTCATGCACAGCTAGGATTAATTTATGTGGAGAAGGATAAGGTCTCTCCCTTGTAATTCCAGAAGAAGTCCCTGTCCACAGACCTATTCATACAAATTTAAAACTTTAGTTTGTTGACTACAGGAATAGAAACAAAAATGTTTAATGGGGAGAACAAACAAGATGGCAGATTGGGTAGAAGTGCAGTGAGGAGCTCCGTCAGCAACAACACAGAATACCAGACCAAGCAGGCTCAGGGGATAGTCCCAGAACTCTGAACCACGTATAAAGGAATATTTAGAAGGTTAGTAGGCTTACAGCTAGGGGAATTGATAGCAGAATCAAGAAATCCATCGCTTTCTAATTCAAGATGCTCAGCTGCTCCCGGAGCCACCATCTTGGGATAGACCAAGCAGGGGAAGGATCAGAGCAGCCATGGACGCCTGACAGTACCGCAGAGATAAAGGTGTGGACATTCTTTTTGTTTGTTTGTTTTTTGGTACCTGTTGACTCGCTGTCTGCACACCTCCATTCTGTTGACTAGAGGGGGTGCCTGAGTGAGTGGACACCACCACTCCTGGAGGGTTCTACTATGCATGTGCACAGATCTCCTTAAAATTTCAAGTGAGTTTCCACTTAAAACCAAACGGCAGTACAAAATGGCCACAGCTGTCCCTGAACTGTTTATCACTAGG
>NW_006408620.1:9243997-9245161 GCF_000296735.1 Chrysochloris asiatica | reverse complement strand
AGAATCACACAAGTCCACAGAGGAAATAGTTGAAGAGCTTCTGGAAGAAAATTTTCCTAACATCCTGAAAGGCGAAAAGATAAGCATTCAAATAGCTCAACAAACCCCAGGAAGGATAGAGCATAAAAGATAATCACCAAGACATATAATAATCAAGCTTTCCAAATTCAAAGATAAGAACAGAATACTGAAAGCAGCTAGGGAAAAGAGAGGTGTAACATACAAAGGCATGCAAGTCAGATTAAGCTTGGATCTCTCAACAGAAACCATGCAGGCAAGAAGACAATGGAGAGACATATATAAAACCCTAAAAGAAAAAAGAGAAAAAAAACTGCCAACCAAGAATCCTCTACCCAGCCAACTGTCAATCAAATACAATGGTGTAAGCAAAACATTCCAGATAAACAGAAGCTAAGGGATTTTGTGAAAGCCAACCCTGCTTTGAAAGACATCCTAAAGGATGTTCTGTGGACTGAGAACCAACAAGAACAGACAACAACGTACATGGCAGCATCAACCTGAACTCAGTCGACAAATGGAAGAGTCAAGAACAGAATAAAATGATAAGAACAGAGGATCTGGGAGGTCAGTCTATGATCAAAACAATTACAATGTGAAAGAAGATAAACACAGAGGAACAGAGATCCAGGTGGTGAGGAGTTCAGGTAGATTACAGGATAAAATAGACTGTCTTAAATAGAGGGAAGAAATAATGGAATATAAGGTAACCACAACAGTGGGGTTGGGGTGGGGGGTTTAGTTTGGGAGTTGGGGAGGGCAATACAAGTAGGGGGAGGAGACAGAAGAACAAGATAGATAGGAGAACACTGAGAAAGGTTTGCATGACGTAAGTGGGGCAGTGTTAAATAGTGATGCTTGCTCAACCTTGGAATAACAGGGCTCTGTGATAAAGGGTTCTAGGCATAGTTTGAAGAGGGGAAATAAAACTAAAATGCTTGACTGTCTTATGAATATTGGTTTCCCTTGCCTATTATTGTAAAATAGACACTTGAGTGGGATAGAAAGGATTGTTGGAAAACATGATTAGAGAACACTTGTAAGCCCATCTTCAGCCTATAGCTGATTGGAATACCTAAAAGGGGTTCTGGAACTTGCCCAGTGAAATAGGCCTCTTGCAAAGCCTTTGCAGAGTATAGGACCTTA
>NW_006408620.1:9236846-9243647 GCF_000296735.1 Chrysochloris asiatica | reverse complement strand
AGACTGAAAAAAATAATAATAATAATTAATGGGAGTCTACAAGTCACTCTTCCTGAAAATCTTGAGTCTTTCCAATGAAAAAGTCTCAGGAGACAATAGGACTTGGCCAGAAGGAGGTCTGAAATGGAATCCTAGGTGGAAAGAGGTACAAATTCAAATATATATGTTCAGAGGACAAGAGAAACAAGATATTAAGATAAACAAGCCATGATGTTGTTAGGTGTCATCGAGTAGGGTCCAACTCATAGTGACCCTGAGCACAACAAAGCACTGCCAGGTCCCATGTCACCCTCACAACTGGTTCGTTTGAGCCCACTGTTGCAGCCAATTCATCTCATTGGGGGAGGGGGGGCGTCTTCCTCGTTTTTAACTTACCCTCCACTTTTTCAAGCATGATGTCCTTCTGCAGGGACTGGCCCCTCCTGCCATGTCCAAAGTATTAGAAAGAAGTTTTGCTACCCCTCACTACCACTTTGAAGGAGCATTCTGACTGTCTTTCTTCCAGGACAGATTTGTTGCATCCTTCTGGCAACAGTCCATGGTACAGACAGATTGAAAACAGTCTAAAATCCTCCTGTTTCATAATGGTAAAGGCTAACATTTATTTCAGGAGCATGCATGATAAGCACTGGATTACAAACCACAGGGTTTGCAGTTAGAGCACACAAGCCACTACATGTGAGAAAGATGACGCTTCTGTTCTTGCATAGATTAGAAGTCTCAGAAACTCTATACTGGGTCACTATGAGTCAGAACCACAACACTTACTTATCTCAGTCTAACTATAGGTCAGTGTCACCAGGACACACAAAAGGCTAACACACTCAGCTGCTAACTGAAACCGTTGGATGTTTGAATCTACCCAGAGGTACCATGCAAAAAATGCTTGAAAATCTACTTCCAAAAAAAAAAAAAAAATTAGTAAATCAGTCGTTGAAAATCCTATGGAGCAGGGTTCTACTCTGACACATATGGGGGTCAACGTGAGTGGGGGCAGGGATGACGTAACACAAACTGGCACCAGTAATTATATGCCAGATACTATGTAAGTCCATTGTTTATTTAGCATTTACTTCTCACTTAAGCATGTATAAGTCTTTTACTATGGTACACAAAACCAACACGTATTCTCCACAAACAGGGTCAGAGCAATTCCTGAAGGCAGGATGAGCTTCTCTGAAGATCTGGCAATATTTGGGATTTGAAAATGGATTTCAGGCAGAACCACTGTGCCCTGCTACTGGTCTCAAGAAGCAGAATCGAGGTGTGCATTTCCACACACTACTACTTGTAATTAACATGTGCGGTAATGTATCGCGGTGCCTGGTGGTCGGGGGAAAGATGGCGCTGATGAGCAGTGTGCTCGGCTTTGGCTGGATGTGAGTTGCCTGATAGATCGCGCAAGGCAAGCAGCCAGGCGGACAGATTAACTTTCTGAGCTGTTGAAGCTGGAGAAAGTTCAATAAGTCAGCTGTCAGCACAGGGTCCCTTGCAGGCTCAGGAATTTCAATTTCAAAGTACAAGAGATTGAAGTCTTGAAACACAAGATCATCAAACACTAATGATTCCTGAATTCTGCTGGGGGCACGGAAGCAGGTGAAACAGTGGCTTTCAAAAGGGTGCGCCTGAGCTGGGGAGTGCTCCTTGCACAGGATTAATTCTTTGGGTGTGGAGAGGGAAGGAGGGAGCCTGCATGGGAGGGGAGGGGCCACCTGAGAGAAGGGGGAGAGATTTCAAAGGCAAGAGATGGACCGTTTATTCTCTGTGTCTCTCTCATCTCCGCTGCTCCCTGGCCCAAGCAGGTCAATCTCCAAAGAAAAGATGAATTTGCTAAAAAAGCTGGTGACCCTTGGGTTGGATTCCAGGCGACGCCCCATGGATGGCAGAGTGGTTTAAGCTGGCTATTGAAAGAACAAAGCCTTATTTCATGGAAGTGGGTTCCACATCAGACCTTGTACCTCTCTGTGGCTCAGGTGGGAGGCATTGGCTTTCTAAGGGTAAGCAGGTCACAGGTCTTGGTCCCCCCGGGGTCAGTGTCTTCTGTCACGGAGGTTGTCCCCACATAACTGTTCACAGTGCCTTTCCACTCTCAAATACGTCTTAGTTTGCTTCACTCAGACTGTGGTTCTGCGAATCAGCTCCATTGTCACTAGTAGTTCGGTCTTTGTTATTGATGAGTGGACATAAAAGAGTCCACGCCATGTGATTCCATTTAGCTGAAGCTCAAGAGCAGTTAGAACGAACTCAGGTGACAGAAATCAGAAAAGCAGTGATCTCTGGGAAGGACTACTGACAAGAAAGGATAATGGAATTTTCTGAATTGGTGACAGTAGTCTCAATTTTGATCTGGGTGGTAGTTGCGTGTGTGAATGTTACTGTTGTTAGGTGTCATCTAGCAGGTTCTGACTCACAGTGACCCGATGCACAACAGAACGAAACACTGCCTGGTCCTGTGCCATCCTCACAACTGTTACTGTTGAGCACATTGATACTGCCTCTGAGCCAATCCTTCTCGCTGAGGGTTTTCCTCTTTTACCCTCACTCTCCACTTTACCAAGCATGATGCCTTTCTCCAGGAACAGGTCCCTCCTGATAACATGTCTGAAGTATGTGAGACGAATTCTTACCATCTTGCCTTCTAAGGAGCACTCTGGCTGCACTTCTTCCAAGACAGATTTGCTTGTTCTTCGGGCAGCCCACAATACTTTGAATATTCTTCTTACATATATAAAAATGTAGGCATCATGTCCAATTCCTATTTGTGCACTTACTCTACAGAAATGAGACTTTGGCTTACAAACTTACCAGGCCCCACACCCTCCATTCATAAAACCACACATGTATACACATGTGCACACACATGAATGAGCATGCATGCACACAATACATTTTTCTTTCTTACAAGGCTGGCTATACTTTTTAAAATACTCTTCACTCATCAAGTAACTTATTATCTATTATTTCTCATCTATTAGCATAGTAAAGATAGCACAATGATTATGTATCACATTAACATACATCATGTGATGATGAAATTTGGCAGTTGTGTGATGATGAAATTTGGCAGTTCGATAATGATGGATGTGGCAGTTATGTGATGATGAAATTTGGCAGTAATGTAATGATGTCATCATCCTTCACTTTGTGAGATGATGTGGCCATACTCCATTTTCGGGTAACGTCAATTTTATATATAACGACCTGCTCTTTGGAACTTAACCATGTTGATAAGCGAGGAGTGGGTGTGCATGCTATCTAACAATCCCCTGTGCTGACATCAGGGGTGGGGACCTGCACTAGCTCAACCAGTCATTTTTCCAACAGTCCCACCCCTCAGAGTTTGCCCTTGCAGCCACCACCCTCAACTGGCCCTTCTCCACTCTGTTATTAACTCACTGTGTGACTTTAGAAAGTTACTTGAACTCTCTGAGCTTCCGTCTCTGTCTATCAAAAAAACTAAACTAAACTGTCATCCATCCAATCGATGCTGACTCCTAACTCCCACGTGTGTTTAGACTAGAACTGTGCTCCACGGGGTTTTCAGTGGCTGAGTTTTTGGTGCCCTGGGAGGACTTGAACCTCCAGCCGAGCATATTAACCATTTGCACCACCCAGGAACTCCGTAAGCTTGAACTGAATGAGTATAAAATGTCATCTCATGTTCCTTCAGAGGCTGAACTGACATCTGCCCAGATCAAAATCAGAGGAGGCTATGGAAACAAGCCCAGCAGAAAGTGTCAGGGATTGGTTAGACCCCTGAAGGGTTAAAACATACACGAGGCTTCCACTTCTACATTTCACCCTGCTCCTTAGCTACGCAGAAGACATCCTTCCAGAACGTTCTGGGAGACCTGGGCACTGGGACGAAGCAAAGGCTAGTGTTGTCAGGAAAGGGAGTGACCAAGTCTTCAGATTATGAAATGTATGCATGGAAGCTGCCAAAGAGGAGCAGGACTAGAGACTTCTCCATACAGGAAGAGAGAGATGGGCAGAATAAAGGCAGGGCTGACAAACAATATGGGAGCAGATGAGGGTACGAGAGAAGAGAAGTCTGTCAAAGAGACTGAAAGCAGCAAGGAGAAAAGCAGATTCAAAGCAGACCAGAACGTCTTCACCCACTTAAAGCTGGGCGCTTGCATAGTTAGTTAAAGAAAATCATCCTTAGGGGAAAATTCAATTTTCATCACAAGTCCTGATGACATTTCCTGTAAGCGCCAGATTCAATCGTGAGATACACCTTCAGGGGGGAAAAACTCTCTACAGTAAGACAGCCAGATAAGGAAACAAGTTAAAAGCTGTTTTTTTCTTTCCTTTTTCTTTTTTTTATCCAGCTATGCAAATATTCTCCAGGAACACAGACGAGATAAATATATTGCTGTGAGATATCAAAGTTTCCCAGTCATGGGTTTATTTGTGAAAAGTCACTCTTTGCCTCTAAATTGAACACCTGGTGGCTCAAATTGTACAGATTTTGCCCCCCACCCCCACCCCCCCCATCCCCTCTTCAAAACCAAAGGGATGGAGAGGAAGTGGCAAGTTCCCTGACGTGCCCACAGAGCCAGACTGACCGGAGAGGAACGTGTCTGAATAAGAAAATGGCATCTGAGTCACACTTCTCCACCCACCAGGTAGATAAAGAAGATGAAGGCAAGAAAGAAAGGGGCTGCTTTCAGGTCACCTAATTAGGGATAACATCCAATTATCCATCACCCATTCCTGACATTTTCCACCGTATCTGTTGTTGTTGAGTTGACTCCATTTGCATCAGAGGAGAACTATAAGCTCCACAGGGTTTTCTGTGGCTGACTTTTCTAAATGGATTCCACTCATGGTGCCCCCGTGTGTGTCAGAGTAGGACTGTACTCCACAGGGTTCTCAGTGCCTAGTTTTTCATAAGTAGTTTCCATTCATGGCACCCCCATATGTGTCAGAGTAGAACTGTGCTCCACAGGGTTCTCAGTGGGTGGTTTTACATGAGTATGTGTCAGAGTGGAACTGTCACCCATAGGGTTTTCAGTTGTGGATTTTTCAGAAGATGATTCCAGACCTGTCTTTTGAGGTGGTTCTGGGTGGACTTGAACCACCAACTTTTGTGTGAGAAGCTTACAATTTAAGCCAATTACACCAGCTGCACCCCACCACAGCTTAATGACAGTAGAATATCTGAGAGGCCATCCTCTGGTAAATGTCAGATGTTGGATAACCCACTCAGACCTGAGCTTCCTTTTCACAATGGAGCTTTGGAATCAGACCCCCATGGCTTGGACCAAAGCTCTGTCACTTCTCTTTCTCAATCTTCTCCTCATCTGTAAAATGGCAGTGACATGCGTGACTCCTATGACACTCATGTAAACCAGTCAGCACAAAGCCAGAAGATGGGAAACCTTTGCTTCTTTGCTACTGCAGAAATGCCCTGTGTCTACTTTGGCAACTCCAAGAGTCCTTGGAGATTAGTAGATTTCACGTTGGACTGCTCACTGCAAGGTAAGTAGCTCCAGTCCACTAGCTTATCACAGTCTTGGAAGCTCTATCTGGGATTGGAACTGACTTGGCAGCACACACCCACAGCTCTGGCAGCTCACTGCTTCAACAGTCAGCTGCTAACCAAAAATTCAGGGCTTCAAACCCACCAACCTATCCAAGGAAAAGACCAGGAAACCTCCTGTAAGAGAAAAGCCTTGTAGACGCTCTGGGGCACTGCTATTCAAATCAACTCTAGTTGGAATCAACTCAACAGTAAGGGGTTTATTTTCAGTATTTTACTGTAACGAATTAGAACTTAAAATAGCACAAGTGCATTGTCTTACAGTTCTGAAGATCCTGGAGTCTGCTGAGAGTCTCAGTGGGCTGAAAGCAAGATGCAGACAGCTCTGTGTTCTATGGAAGCTCCAAGGGACAATCCATTTCCGGGTCTTTCCCAGAGTCTAGATGTTACCTGCATTCCTGGATTTATGGCCTCTTCCTCCATCTTCAAAGAAAATAGCATATCATCTCCAATAAACCTTCCCACCTACCACATTCCTCTGCCTCTCCCTCCCCCCTCCCTTATAAGGACCCCTGTGATGACATTGGGCCCACCTGGATAATCCAGGATTCTCTCTCATCAAATGAGTATTAACTGAATCACAGCTGCAAAGTCCCTTCCTCCATGAAACCCCCACAGGAGTCAGGGGTTAGGACGAGAGAGCATTATCTAGGAAGTAGTGCGGAGCTGAGTTCAGCTGATTCTGTTTTCATCTGGTTGTTGATTTTCCCCCAAATAGGGCTCCTCAGAAAACCTAGGTCCCGTATGCTGAGTCTGTTTTCATAAACCATATGAAGATTTAAGTTCCAGTTTACAGTGATGGAAACACTGTACTGATTAAGAATTACACAGCCTGATACTGTAATGACTATCAGTAAGTTGGACATCTGTAAAATGTCTGTCTCTGTCTCTCCTCTATGTAGATATACATATATGTTGTTATTGTTGTTGTTAAGTGCTATCGAGTCAGTTCCAACTCATAGCGACCCTGTATAGGGTTTCCGAGGAACATTTAGTGAGCTAGAACTGCCCACCTTGTAGTTCAAACTGACTTTGCAGTCCAGCGCATTAACCCACAGTGCCACATCAGGACATATGTATACATATATATATATACATAGGCGTCCCGGTATGGCACTGTGGGCTAATACATCAGATTGCAAACTCATTTGAACTGCAAAGTCAGTGGTTCAAGCTCACCAGCTGCTCCTTAGAAACCCTATACAGGGTCATTATGGGTCTGAATCCACTCAACAGCACTTAACAACAACATATAT
>NW_006408620.1:9226653-9236031 GCF_000296735.1 Chrysochloris asiatica | reverse complement strand
CACATCTGTGAAGTCCTCTGGTATATATACATATATGTTGTTGTTTTAAAATGCTGGCTGGTCAGTTCTAACTCATAACAACCCAGTGTAGGGTTTCCACGGAGTTTTGAGTGGGTTTGAATCTCCCACCTTGTGGTTAGTGGTCCAGTGCTTATCCAACAGTGTCACATCAGGACTTCCTATAGACATGCTCGCTTCTTTGTTTGTTGAAATTTCTGTTATATTTCACTTTCATTTCCATTTTTAAATTGTTTTGGTGTGTCACCTGAAACAGACTAGTGGCGTGTTAGTGGTCCAGGTGCAGCACCTTGGGGACAATTTACATGAAATGGAGCTATTTATTTTGGGGGTCCTGAGATAGAGCTGTGGGATTAGCACTGGACCTCGAGGTCCATTCAAACCACAAGGAGAACTGACTCCACAGCACAAACAACACCATTTATAACTGACAGAGCCCTGGTGGGACGGGGCTTACTAACCAAAAGGTCAGTGGTTCAAACCCACCAGCCACTCAGAGGGAGACAAATGAGGCAGTGTGCTCCTTGTAAGGGTGAGAGGCTCAGAAGTCCCTGGCCTGCAGGCTTCCCGTAACTCAGAATCAACTCCACACCAATGGCTCTGGGTGTTTTATTCATAATGGAGGGTAACACTCATAGTCCATAGCCCTTGGCTTGCAAGTGCTTTATATCAGGACCAGGGTGCCAGGTGATAGATGAAGGTGAGGTTTTGAGGAGACAGGAATAAAGTGGACTGAGGCAGGAAGAGCAGTGGAGAAAGGCAGCCAACAGTTGAGCTCCACGAGAGAGTGCTTGTCAAAACCCAGTAATTTGGTCACAATTGGAGCATCACATTTCTTTGAGCTGGTGCCTAAGTTGGCCTGAAGGCCTTTCTGATGAAGAGCTGTAATAACATCCTCTCCCAGCTGAGCTTCCCTCAAGCACCATCCTGCCCCTTCACACCGGTTGCCTCTTCCAAAGATGATTTCCCAAGGACAGCCTTGACCTGAACCACGTGATGGCCTTTTCCTGGGGTCCATTTCCCCTTTGGTGGGTTTGCACACTCAGCCATATTTTCATGTTTCTATCCAGAGCTATCAGATGAGTCATCCATTCCTTCACAAAGAAAAACAAAACCTAAACCGAGAACAGGATGAAACCTGACAGGCAACCCTAGGTCTTCAAATCTGAGGAAACACAACAGTACCAGTGTGTTTCTCGGAACCAGGGTTTGGGAGGTTTGTGGGCTTTAGTTTAAGTCTGTTTCTCCCTAAAGGGTCATAGAGAGGATACTTTCCACTTTGGAGACCACCTGACCTCTGTCACAACTTCACGACTGTGCTGTAGCAGCCGCAGAGCACTCGTGTCGTGCTCAGAGCTGCCAGGCAGTGATTCTGACTCACAACACAACACAACGCTGCCCACTGGCTTCATCTTCACAACCACGTCGTTGGGGCTGCTGTGCATATCCATCGCACAGAAGGTCTTCCTCACACTTGGTAGTCCTCCACTTCACCAAACATGACAGCGCCCCCTAGGAGCTGGTCTCTCCTGATGGCGTGTCCAATGTAAGGGAGTCAGACCATGTCAGCTGTGATCCATACGGATGTCACTGGCTAGTTTCCAGAAGATTCCCAAGTCTTTCTCCCTAGTCAGTCTGGAAACTCCATTGAAACCTGCCCATAAGTGACCCTGCCGGTATATGGAACACTGGTGGCACACGGTCACAGAAACTTCCAGGCTGCCATATCTAACACACTGACAGATGGGTGGTGAAAAGCAGCCAGAGGTCACTCTTAAACAAATAGGCGTGCTGTGTTCCAATAAAACTTTATTTACAAAAACAGGCAGCTATTGGGTTGGCCTATAGGCCATTGGGTGCCGAATTCTACTGAAACCATTCAATACTTAGAGGAAGAAGGCGAAATGAGAGGCCCATTGGACTCCCCAGGAGCCAGAAGAAGGAATTGGAAAAAAAAATGGATAAATTCTGTGTTTTTCCTCCTAGCTAAGGGCTGGCCCCGGGCAAAATTATGAAGCGCGAGTTTCTTACTTGGCCTCAGGTTTTAGCTTTCCAAATCATGCTGTACTTTCTGATGCTAGTGGAGTTTTACACTCAGAAGGAGCCTAAAAAGTTTCACCTTTGTGAAAAATCCACTGTGGCCATTAATCGGTGGCAAAAAAAAAAACACCTGACGCCATGGTGTTTCGTTATTCTGGGAGAGGGCTGGTCCCAGCAAGCCGGATATGTGGTATATACCACAGGAGAAAGAATTGGGACATGGGAATAAAACAGACCCTTCTCTTATCCCACAAGACAAATAGAAGTTTCATAAGAAATTAAAAAATAAATAAAGTTGCCTTTGAGTTCATGGTAAACCCAGAGTAGAACTGTGCTCCATATGGTTCTCAATGGCTGGGTTTTTGGGTTGGTTTTTTTTTTTAAGTAGTTCACCAGGCCTTTCTTCTGAGGATCCTGTGGGTGGATTGAACCTCCAGTTTTCCAGTTCGCAGTTGAATGTGCTGTTTGTACCACCCCTAAGCTCTGCTCGTCCTACTGAGTAATATGAACTAGGATAAAGCTAGAAAATGCTACCTTTCATTGAATTAAGATGCTATTGATTGTAAGACAAATACAATTTTACATACCATAAAGAGAGGGGAAAATGCTGCCAAGGAAACCATGATACTGCATGGGTACTGCCATGCATCTGAATTTCAGAGATGGAAAAATCTGGAGAGGAAAAATATATCTTAGAATCAATAACTCACAGTAAAAACACTGTAGCAGGAAAATAAAATGTGGTCCCTAACTCCCACCATATTAAAAATTATATTCTGAATGGATTAAAGGCCTATAGGTGGAAAGAAAATCTTTAAAATAATTTTGTATGACACAGAAAAAAAAAAAAAAAATACCGTAAGAAAAGTTAAAAGACAAGCCACAGCTGGGAGAAGATATTTTTGTTACACATAAAGCCAACCGTAGGCTTGTTTCCAGAATATAAAGAAGTCCAGAAGATCAATAAGAAAAGATGAACAGCCCGACATGAGAAGAAGCAATTCACAGAGGAGGAATTCTGAGTGGCCAGTACACTGTGAAAAGGAGATCACCCCACTTTATAAGAACAAAAATGCAGATTAAAACAAGAAACCTACTCATTCCAGTGGCAAGGTAACACCAAGGGTTGGCAGGAACATATGGGAAACAATCTTTGAGGCTTATGGATGCATAAACAAACCAAAAAATCTTGGAGAGAAAGTATGGCAATGCCTGGCACGTTTGAAGATACACATTTCTTCTGTTGTCCCAGCATCCACTGCTTCTAGAAATTTACTTAGTTGAAGCTCTTGATTAGGCACATTGGAAACCAGGTGAAAGGATATTTGAATTTGGTGTTGTTTGAAAGAATGGTAAGTGAGAATCAGCTATTCACCAATAGAAGAATCAATAGATGAATCATTGTATGCTCTATCAATGGTCTATTATATGCTATTAAGATGATTATTAAAGTAACTTTATGATAGAGAAAAGATTAAAGTTGCAAAAGACTTTATTTGCTTGGGTCCACAATTAACAGTCAAGGAAGGAGCAGTCAAAAAAATCAAACAACTGTTGCATTAGGAAAATCTGCTGCGCAAAGACCTCTTTAAACTGTTAAAGAGCAAAGATGTCAATTTGAGGACTAAGACGCACCTGTTACAAGCCATGGTCTTTTCAATAGCCTCATATGCATGTGAAAGACAGTGAATACAGAAGATTGTAGAAGAATTGATGCATTTGAGTGATGGTGTTGGAGGAGAATATTGAAAATACCATTGGCTGCCAAAAGAACAAATAGATCTGTGTTGGCAGTAGTGCAGCCAGACTGCTCCTTAGAAGCCAGGATGGCCAGACTTTGTCTCATGTACTTTGGACGTGCCATCAGAAGGGACCAGTCCCTGGAGAAGGACATCATGCTTGGTAAAGTGTAGAGTCAGCGAAAAAGAGGAAGATCCTTAACAAGATGAACGGACGCAGTACAAATAACAACGGCTGAAACCTAACAATTGTGACGTTGGTGCCGGATCCAGCAGTGTTTCGTTCTGTTGTGCATAGGGCCACTGTGAGACCGAACCGACTAATGGCACCTAACAACAACCAAATGATGAAACTAAATTCTGCATTTATCAACCAGGCGGAATACTTTAAACTCATGTGATCCTTGGCAAAATGGCTGCTGTAAAGCTAGGGAAGGGAAAACAGATGACTCAATAGTCTTCAGACATACAGAAAAGAAAAAACAGAAAGCCAGTTGTGCTTGGGTTCATTCCGACTAACGGTGACACCATGTGTGCCAATCTAGGTCTGTTCTCCATGGAGTTTTCTATGGCAGATTCTTCAGATGTAGATCTCCAGGGCTTTCCTCTGCAGCATCTCTGAGAGGCCTTGAACTTCCCACTAAGGGTGGCAGCATGTCAAAGGGATACAGGAGCCACTCCGAAAGAGCTCTCAATGGCTAAAGGTTGGAACAACTTGAGCAATGAATTCCATACTGCAGTATTGGATTTGAGCACCCAAAACCAAAGTAAATTCGCACAAGTCCATGCTGATTTAAGTAAATCATCGAGGAAATGAGGAAATGGGGAGAAGATGTACACTTACTCTCCTTTTGGGAGATGAAGTCTAAAAGCCTTGCGGGTCAGTTAGGGGAACACGGTGGCTCCATAGGATGAGCACTGGACTGCCAACCACAAGCTCAGTGGTTTGAGACCACCAGCTACTCCAGAAAAAGATGAGGCTTTCTCCTCCCTCAAAAAGATATAACCTCACCTTACAGTCCAGAAACAGAAGACCCGAGGACCATCAAGGGAGAAGAGCACAAGCGGAATGAGGGACCTTATCCAGAGAAGCAGCGACACCAGAGATGAGGACATGGAGAGAGGAAGCAGCTGAGGACTCTAGATTCATGGTAAGAGAGAGACTGAGAGCTGGCGGCCAGGAGGCAGACTTACAGAATGTGCCCTTTGATGGTGTAAATTATTATGTATGCATGAGTGTTTTTGTGTACATCCCCCCACTCCCACCCAACACACACCCCCAAAAAAAAAACAGAGGGAATGGAAGCAAATACTGTTGAATGATGATGATGCACTGAGGAGATTGTAATCACTGCAATGAAACGATGGTGTAAAGTCAATGTTCTCCCATGTAAACTATCACTCAGTTCACAATTAAAAAGGGAAAAAAAAGTTAAATGAAAATAAATAAATAAAAGATATAAAGCCTTGGAAACCTTAAACAGGGTCACTATGAGTTGAAACCAACTTCACAGCACTTAATAACAACAACAACATTGTTTCTACTGTATGTCATAGATTCTAAAGAAAGAGTCTAGAAAAGGAGTAACTTGGTCGTAGAGGAAGCTGGTTGACACTGTGTGAACCTGGACATTACCAGTGATGGCATATGGACATCAAGTACCCCTGGTGTCATGTGATAAGATGACACTTCCCCTCTGTGGCCTCCTTTCCCCAAACTCAAAGCTCCAGTGTTCTCAAGAGAAAAACAACATACAAGTCCAGACTGGGGGACTTTCTAGTGGAGACATGGACAGTGCTCCCCCAGACTGTCAGTCATGTAAATCAGGGACATCATCAGAGACCAGAGGACCACAAAAACTAAGTTCAATGTGGTACCCTGGATGGGGGCCTGGGACCTAAGGGGGACAGCAATGGGAAAAACTGGTAAAATCCCAGTACAGTCTGGAGTTTGGGATGTGCATGTTGGTTCTTTTTTCTTTTTAGTTTTGACCACGTGTCATGGTCATGTAAGATGCTAACAACTGGAGAAACTGAAAGAAAGATGCATAGAATTCTTTGTATCACCCTTGGTATTTTTCTCAATTATTCCAAAATAATACATTTCTTTTGTTCAGCTTCTTCTCCTACTTGATATTCAATCCACTTCTCCATCCTTTCCTCCCAAGCTCGGGGTTCTAGGATTATCATCTGTTTCATTTGGTCTTTTGTGTCTTGGTTGTACAAGGTTCGGGTAGCTTGCCTTCCGAGGTCGCCATCTTGGTGGAAGCCCACCAAAATAAAAAGGTTACTAAAAACAGTGTGAATTTTAAAAGGTAAGCTGAAAAGGAATCTATTCAGCATGATTTCTGTTTAGATAATTGCCTAAAACATTCCAAATGCAGCTACTAAGGAGCTACCCCAAGCTTCATAGCTAGACAATCTGTTTCTGGAGTTTTGCGCTTTTTTGTTGGTAACGGACATACATGCAAATCTGAAAAACATAAAAACACGTCATGAAAGGGGAATTTTCTATACAAAATCACGTCAGGATACTGGTCATCGCTGGGACAGGACGGGATTGAAGTGAGGAGGTAAAATGGCAACGACAACATAGACACATAGTTGTCAAATCGGTTGGGTTGGCTATAGAATGCATGCTGTTTTATTGTACTTCCTGAATGCCTAAGATATCCTGGTATTTACAAAGGCAACATTTAAGAAGGAAAAGAAAAAGTGCAGGCCTCAAGAACCAGACTGTCTAGGCATGAACCTTGGCGTGTTTCCACAGTAATGGTGAAGCCTTTCTCCCTGGTTTCCTCACCAGCTGAAGAGTGGTACCTGGAGTTACCACACTACAGTCTGACTACGTAGATTCAGTGAGATGATCCAGCCAAAGTCTGCAGCTTAGTCCCAGGATCAGCTGGGGTACCTAAGACATACCAGTCCTCACCTTTATCTTTGGTGTCCTTCAACCTTGAAGTGTTTTGATTCATGGAGTGAGGGTTCATCTTTGCTCTCTTCCGCTCCACGCTAGTACCAATCCAGTTTCTGCTGTTGCTACGAGGAGTTCCAACTCACGGAGACTTTATGTGTAACAGGATGGAGAACCACCTGTTCCTATCTCATCTCCACGGTGGTTGGTGTCTGTGGGTCCATTCTTGTAATCGTCCTGTCTACCCATCTCACTGATGGATTTGCTCATTCTCACAGACCCTCTGCTTTGCCTCCTCTACACACCAGCTTCCATCCCAATTTCCAGAGCACAGTGACGTAGGCCTGCATTGAACAGCATATATTGAGTTACTTCTCTATGCAGGACAACATCCTGTTTTTGTAGGATACACAGACAAGACAGCCAAGATACAATCCACATGCCTATGGTCAAAGAGGGGACAGGGAGGGTACTGAAATCAGAGAAGGGGGTTTTTATCCAACCCTCAGGAGTAAGGAACTGTTTCCTAGTGCAAGGACAGCCATGCTGAGTAGTAAGCAATGAGCAGAAATCATCTGGGTGAGGAAAAACCTAGACATTTTTTGTGTGGCAAAAAAATAAAAACTGAGAACTTTGGGACCACTTTAGTGTGGAGTGTGATTCAGGCAGGAAGATGAGTGTGAAGCAGTGGTCAGAAGGATAAAAATGGTTTGTAAGTCAGAGCTAGATTACAAAATTTCTCAAATGCCAGGCTAACATTTTTTCAACTGAATCCTGAGGGCAAGGGGAAGCCACTTAAGGACTCAAACATAGAAATGCGCTGGTCAGATGACTAAGAACAGCATGGGGAATATCAAGGCTGTAGACTGAGTGGCTGGGGTGGTTTCAGGAGTTTCATTGGCCAGGGACAAATGAATGAAAACCTTTGTTTTTTACCTGATAACTCCTTTCCAACACTCATCTGTCAGTGTGTCGTATGGTGGTGGTTTGCATGTTGCTGGGATGTTGGAAGATAGGCCACTGATATTTCAGATAACTCAAGTTCCAGCAGAGTGTCCAGACTCTAAGAAACAAGGCTTGGGGATGTGCTCATGAAACTGGCCAATGAAAACCCAATGGATCACAGAATAGTGTCTGAGACTTCCACTGCCTTGTTGGAGGATGGGATGCTTACTGTAGTGGAGGGCCAGTGAAGGCAAGGGATAGCCTCAAGGAGATGGACTGAGACAGTGGCCACCACAGTGGACCCAAGTGTACCAAGGGTCATGAAGATGGCTCCGACCAGACAAGGCTTCATTCTGTTAAATATGTGACCGCCATTAGCTGGAGCCAACTCCATGGCAGCTGAAAACAAGCTCAAATCTTCACCTTTATGTTCCTGCAAATCTCCTGAGAAAGACGTTCACACCTTGAATGGTTGTTGGCGGCTGGCCATCACTCCTTACAGAAGCTGCATGGTGTGCCCTGGTGGACACTCCCCTTCAAGTTTCTCCAGAGCTAGCCTACATAATACTGGACTGCTCAGGACAAGGTCGGTGGTTCAAGACCACCATCTGTTCTTCAGAAACCCTATACAGGGTTGCTATGCATCACAACTGACTTGATGGCACCTAACAATGATGACAATGGTATTCTACACAAGTGGAGCTCCAGGAATGAGGACCATCACAGCTTGTATGAGCAACGTAAATAAAATCTTGATCTCCCATCCAAGGGGCACAAACCACCAAGCAGAGAGCCAAGGGCACGGAGGTATGTCCAGATCACATATGCCAACTCCCACCCCTCTGCTGTTTTCGCTAACTAAACTACCCACCTGCCTCTCTTTCCAATCACCACTAGATCCAAGCCTTTCTCCAAGCCCCCTCCCCACCTTGGTTTTGCATATCTTCTCTCTCTCTCTCTCTCTCTCTCTCTCTCTCTCTCTCTCTCTCGTCTTTTTTTCCCAACTACTTTTGGATTGTGGTTATTTTTTCTGGGGTCAGTGCTCAGTCAGCTGTTAAATAAATTGCAAATTCTACAAAACACAGTCAGCAGAGCCATTTCCAACTGTAATACCACAACTTGGAGCAAAATTACATCTGGCTACCATACTATTCATATGCATAAATTATACCGCCTCTGATTATCTTAAAGAAAATTCAGCCATTAAACTTATTTTATAGGCAAGAACCAGGCCGCCGGGGAGTGGGGGTGGGGGGAGGGAGAGGGAGTACCAGAATGAATCTCTATCTCCTGAAAGTCACAAGGAAGGCCGAGAGAAAGAAACAAAACATAATCGTCAAACCTGATCTGCCTGCAGTTCTGTCTAATGGGCTCTGTCTGCGGAATCTCCATCACCACCCACAGCAGGAGAAAGGAGGGTTGCGGGGGAGGAGAGAGCACGGGTCTGCATGTGGTTAGGACAGATTGAAGATGGATGCTGGTTCCCCACGTACCCCGCCCCCCAAGGGGAAAAGCATTTGGGGGCTACATCCACAGGAAATGAAGATTGAGCACAGGCATAAATCTGAACCTGCCCAGGAGGATGGACAAGCGGGTGCTGCTCCAGACTTGTGTCAGAGCTTATTCCAACCCCATTGTCTTTTCCAGTGACATTGTTTAATACAGTGAGGAGAAAATAAGAGTCATACAAGTGTCTTAGTGTCCTGGTATGGTACTGTAGGA
>NW_006408620.1:9217924-9218953 GCF_000296735.1 Chrysochloris asiatica | reverse complement strand
GTGAAAATATCAATACTGCCCAAAGCAATTTACACATATAAGGCAATTCCAATCCAGATTCCAATTACACTCTTCAAAGAGATGGAAAAGACAATTACAAACTTTATATGGAAAAGAAAGAGACTCAGGATAAGCAAAGCAGTGCTTAAGAAGAAGAACAAGGTTGGAGGCCTCTCACTTCCCGATTTCAAATTTTACTACATGGCTACAGTGGTCAAAACAGCATGGTACTGGTACAATGAAAGATGCATTGATCAATGGAACAGAACTGAGAATTCAGAAATTAACCCATTTACGTACAGCCAACTGATTTTCAACAAAGTACCTAGATATATTGCATGGCGAGGAGATAGTCTCTTTAACAGATGGTGCTGGTAGAACTGGAAAACTGTATGCAAAAGATTGAAACAAGACCTTTACTTCATGCTCTATATAAAAAGAAACTCAGCATGGATTAAAAACCTAAATGTGAATCTCAAAATTATGAAGATCATCAATGCAAAACTAGGGACAAAAGTGAGGGCTCTAATTCAGGGCATACACAGACTACCAAACATTTTGAAAATTATACAAACAAAAGTAGACAAAATAGATGATTGGGACATACTAAAAATTAAAAGCTTATGTGCATCAAAAGACTTCACCAAAGAGTAAAAAGGGAAATAACAGAATGGGAAAAAATCTTTTTCAATGACACATCAAATAAGGGACTCATTTCTAATATATATATAGGAAACTACAACACTTCTACAAGAAAAAGACAAATAACCCAATTAAAAAATGGGCACAGGACATGAACAGACAAACAGACACTTAACCAAGGATGAGATCTGAGCAGCCAACAAACATAAGAAGAAATGTTCATGATCACTAGCCATCAGAGAGATGCAAATCGAAACAACAATGAGATATCATCTCACACCAGCAATAACAGAAAATATCAAAAAAGTAGAGAACAATAAATGCTGGCGAGGATGCAGAGAGACTGGGACCCTCCTACATTGTTGGTAGGATTTCAAAATGGTCCAA
>NW_006408620.1:9213443-9215969 GCF_000296735.1 Chrysochloris asiatica | reverse complement strand
GTTGATATGAGTCGGAAGCGACTCAACAGTATTTAACAGCATTAAGTGGTTTAGTGTTTGGACACATCAATATTAAAGACTCTCCATTAGAAAAGAATATCATGTTTGATAAAGTAGAGGGTCAGCGGAAACGAGGGAAAACTGCCATGGTCTGGGTTGGCACAATCTCTGCCAATGTGGGCTCAATCATAGCAACAATTGTGAGGATGGCATAAGACTGGGCAGTGGTGGGCTCTATAATACGTAAGGTGGACAATGAGTTCTAGCCAACTTGATGGCACCTAACACCACCCACTCCACCGAGTGCCTATGGGCCACGCACATCTCATCTGTCCCTGGAGGCTTCAAAGGGTCAACCTGCTCCAGGGGGTTTGCAATGGATGATTTTTCAGAAATAGATCACCAGGTCTTTCTTCTGCAGTACCTAGGGGTGGATTGGAATTGCTAACCTTTCAGTTTACACCACCTAGGGACTTGAAGTTAGCAGGTGGTGGTGTCAAGTGCCATCAAGTCCATTCCTACTCATAGTAACTCCATGCACAACAGAACAAAACACTGCCCGGTCCTGCCCCCAGCCTCACAATCATTGTTACATTTGAGCCCTTTGCAGTTAGTAGGGGGTGGTGATGGTGAACCATTACATCATGATGATGTGGAGTTGGTTCTGACTCATAGCGACCCTGCATAGTGTCTATGAGGCTGTAAATCTTTACAGGATCAGAAAGCCTCATCTTTCTCCCGGGGAAAAAATGGTAGTTTCAAACAGCTGATCTTGAAGTTAGCAGCCCGGCTTGTAACAACTAAGCTACCAGAGTGCATCCAGTAGGTCTTGGGTACCATTTTGAAAGGAGCAGAAATGGTTTATCTTCTCAGAGAGGAGAATGAAGAAGGTGGGACAGAGCTGGGGATGACAATGACGATGGTGTGTGCAAGAATGTGCTGATTCCAGACTTCCGGTTTGGCGGCAGCAGAGTAGACTCAAGTAGGACAGGCTCTGTGGGGGAGGGGCTGAAAACCCAGAGCTGCTGCTCTCACGGAACAGCACCAACACTCTGGGTCTAGCCTAAGGGTCAGGGTGTCAGTATCTCACAACTGCCAGTGGAAGGTATAAAGGAAAACATTGTGATTTAGAAATCCGTCAAGACACAGGACTGTCTCTCTACATCCATCCCACCAGGAAGGAGGCCAGAGGGTGGAGCTGCAGGCAGATCGGCACAGGGAACTGACGCTAAAAGCAAAGCAGTGCAGTGACATTTACAAAAGGAAGTTGGGGGAATTCTTCACATTTTATTCTCCTTTGCCCTGTGGAGCCTTCTCTGCCCAGCCCTGATGCCTTCAGGCGGGTGGGTGCGCACCCCTAAAAAAGTCCAGTGTTAAGACCACAGCTTTCCCATGGCACAGAGAGAAAGAGCCCCATCGGTTCAAGGGCAAATCCTTGAGCTGCTGCTTTTGACTTCTGCCTGTGGGTCCCAGGCCTAAAGTTAACTTGTGTGGGACCACCAACCCCTGTCTATCCAGCAAGAAAAAAAGCACATTTGTCCTCACAGACAAACCATATGAACAATCTGTAAAACCCCAACATAAAAAGAAGCAGCTATTTCAAGAATTACGCTGTGCACAAGCAGATACCTAACTGACCTTCAGAGACAAAAATAGTAAATAATTTTTCTCCCATTAACTTCTCAATATCTATCTGTGTACTTCTACAGTGGTGACTAGAGGAGGGGCCTGAGCAAGTGGACACCCTAACCCACTACTGGAGGCTTCTACAGTACACACACACTGCCTGTGTAGCAAGGCAACTGGACAGTCGGCCACAGTTTTATTTTTGTTTCAAAGTAGAGGTTCTTGTCTCTACTTTTATATTGTTTCTGCTTTGGGCCTTTTGATCACACATTTTTCCTGGAGGTGGGAGCTTTTTCTCCCTACGTTACCCAAGAAGAGTCAGCAATCATAGCCATATAGCCAAGCTACAAGCATACCCTATAATATTCCACCATTGAGACAAGAGCCAATAATAGCTGCTAAGCTTTACATACAAAAAGGAAAGCCTATCTCCTGATCATATCCACCAGGAGACACCCAGTAAGCCTAATAACACAGCAACAAACATCCATTTAAGCATTAAAAATCCACATAAGAACTGGAAATGAAACGAAAAGAAATCAAAACATGTCCAAAAACAGAAAAGATAGCTGAGACAAATGAGCTGGAGACAGACAAAGGCTTTCAAGAAGAGGAAGAGCAGTTTTGGGGTTTTCCTGAGAAGGAATTCAGAAGAATGATATGGAAACAAATTCAAATGTTCCTAAAAGGGGTGGAGGAAAAAAAGGAAGAAGTCAGGAAAGTACTACAAGAGCAATCAAACAAGATTGATACAGCATTGGGAACTATTTAAAACCTGCAAAAAGAGGTCCAGATGATTAATAATAAAATATCAGAAATGGACAATACACTGAAAGGGGAAAGGAGCAGAACTGAAGATATGGAAGCCAGAACCAGCGAGCTGAAAGACAAATATCTCAA
>NW_006408620.1:9190898-9208217 GCF_000296735.1 Chrysochloris asiatica | reverse complement strand
CTGCAAGTCACCGCATAACAAGGATGAACCTTTAGGACCGTATGCTGAGTGAAATTAGTCAGTCACAAAAGGAGAAATACTGCATAGGATCATTATTGTAAAAGACTAAGAATAAGAACCCACCCATAAGGGGAAAAAACAAAAACCTATATATATATAATTCTGATCACTGGGATGTATGGGATGAGACAAGGGGAGGGGAAGATAGAGCACAGTGTAGGGAATAGACACAGGAAAACTTGGGTGCTGCGGGGGTGGGGGGTAACATACAAGAATGGCGAGGGGAATGGAAGAACAAAGCGAATGGGAGAAGAGTTAGGCAGGTTGTATGGGCTAAGTGGCACAGAGGTAAATGGTGATGTATGCACAACCTTGGAACAATAGGGCTTCAGGATACAGGGATTGAGGCATGGTTTGAAAGGGTAAAAGAGGAGACTAATGTTTAAATGCTTGGCTGTCTTTTGAATCTTGGATGGCTTTGCCTACCATTGTGAAATAGACACTTGGTTAGGGGTGGGGTGGAATAGCCAAAAACATCACAATAGAAAGCTTGTAAGTCCGTCTTCAGCCTATAACTGATTGGAAAACCTTAAAGGGGGCTAGAAATTGCCTAGTGAAAGAGACCTCCTGTGCAGCTTTTGCATTGCATAAGATGATAGATGGAAAGTAGAATCCCATCCAGAATTGTCTGAGGTGGGAAATTTCCACTGGAAAGGATGAGTAGACCAGCCTGGAGCAGCTAGAAGAACAGAAGATATTTCATGAAGAAAGTCAAGCAGGAAAAATCAGAAATGATCATGGCAGTCTGATTGATTTCTACAAGAACAAGTAAGCTGTTTGCCTGGGAGCCATCAAGGCAAGTGGTTGGGTCTCCTCAGAGCAAACTCCCTTCCAAGACTAAGACTCAAGGGGAATACACAAGCAGGCATGTGGTCTGGCTGGTGACCACGTTGGTCACCAATAAGGGGAAGAGGGGGGAAAAACAGCAATGAAATTGGGATCTAAGTCTGACCACATTCAATAGACTCCTGTGAACCCAGGTGGAGACCTAGATGGCCAGCAGCAACAGCAAGACCCGGGGACTCTTGGGCCCAGATGCAGTGACATGGCCATAGAGGACTAGAGCAGAGAGTGAAGCATCCAGTTGATATGAAGTGAGGGGAGATGCACAAGAACACCCATATTTGCAGACAGTACCCATTTGACCTGGCTTCAATGGTTGGATGATCAGAACTCGACTAGAAGAAGAAAGAAGGGAAAGAAAAAAAAAGAGTAACCCACTACAATTTGATGACCTTTACCTATATGTATGGATGTAGTAGCTTAAATCAGGGAACAAATCTTTACAGCAAGGATCACTCCCACCCCCTTGGTACACAGCATTGACAGGGATGGGCAACTTAGACATTGGTTACCCAAAATCGGGTAGGGGTGCTATAAAAGCAAGAAGTGACTGGTTTACAAGCTTTCAAGAGGGAGCCTAGTTCCAGATGGGGTAGGGGTAGGTAGAACCTCCACTGAATGATTTCCAATCTGTTGGGACTAGGCTGGCATAACCATTAAGTACTTGACTGCTAACCATAAGGTTGATAACTCAAACCCACCACTAGCTGCATGGAAGAAAGCTGTGGTGACATGTTCCCATAACAACTGTTGTTGCTGGGTGTCATCCAGTTGGCTCCCACTCACGGCAACTCTATATAGAGTTTCCAAGGAGCAGTTGGTGGGTTTGCACCGGCGACCTTGTGGTTCACAATCTAGTACTTATCCTACAGTACCACACCAGAGCGTCTCCATAAAGATGACCACCTAGGAAACCCTATGGAGCAGTTCTACTCTTCCCTAGAGGGTCTCTCTATGAGTTGAGAATCAACTTGAAGGCACCTAACAACAATGAACCACAAATGCTTCTCAGAACACACTACAGACATGTGTGCTGTGATGGAAACATTTCCAACATGAGGAAGTGGAAGATGGGAGAGAGGAAGTCACTTGTGTTGTGGCAAAGTCTGAACTCAAACCCAGCCCCAGAGCTCCTCATTCCCTACCAGTTCTCCATCTCCTGGTCTCTGGGATGCTTCATTGTGAAGGGAAAGGGGGAAAGCAGCCTTACCCTACACCTGAAGCCTGTCCCTCCCGTCACACCCCTTCCTCCCCTATCGCCCCACCATCCTGCCTCCATCATTCTCACACTGTTTGAGAATATTGAAGATGATAAATCTAAGCTGGAAATCTGCATCTATCTATGAGACTCTAGACTTTATCCCTTTTGTAAAGACAGACATGGCAGTTTATAAACTCTGACACTCCTCTGATGGAACAGAATCGGGTCACTTCAGCTTGCCTCGTGGTGGACAGCTTGTCACCCTTTTTGTCCTGACCCCCAGAGTGTGATTTAAGAGGAAACTGGGTCAGGAGAGGGAACACTCACAAAGGGGGTGATTAGAAAAACTCTCTCAAGCGCCATAAGCACTGGACTTGATTCTATCAGCCCTCATCCACCCCCTACCTGGGCGCAACTCCAGGGAGGCAAGGATAAGGATAAGGCTGTCAATTTGTTAGTAGAAAACAGTTTGAAATCCATTTCCCTGTGTGAAGTGTGTCAGCACAGAGAAGGTATCTTCTGCTTTGACATTGCTGTGTGTGTCATTTAAGGAACAAGGGAGGAGATGTCAGGCAGGGGGCTGACGTGTTCCTCCAAGGGGGGAAATCTAACTGCTCCTTAATTCTTACTTTGTGGTATCTCTTCTCCTCCCACCAGCCCCCAGCCCAACTTCATGACGGAATTCATTTTGCAGAATGTGTGTTCCGGGAATATTGAGGTCACCTCGGATCGTTTTTCTATGAATTATCCTAACAGTTTTCCTTATGAAGGGCTGAGGGTCGACAGTTATCCTAAGGAGGGGCAGAGGCAATCTCAACTCTGCTTATGTTTGTATAAACGGGGGCCCCTTGAGACACTGCAACCTTCTTACTCCAAAATGCTCCTTTTAGTAACAATGGCTGATGGGTCAGACACAGCCAGAAATGTTTGACACAGCTAGCCCCTCCATTGTTGTTGCTGTTTCTGGGTGCCATGCAGCCAACTGGGACTCCTAGTGACCCTCTAGGACAGAGTAGAACCAGCCCAGGGTTTTCTAGGCTGTCTTCCTTATAGGGACAGGTGGCCAAGCCTTTTCCCTGCAGATCCACATGATGGGCGGGCTCAACCATCAAACTTTCAGTTAACAGCCTAACAGTTACCAGGACTCCTTGCTCCTCAAGTAGTAACTTCTAAAAAGTTGATGTAAATATTGTCTCTTTCCAGGAAAAAAAATATACACACACAAAAATAATCAAACCAGTAGATAGGTAGAGAGAGAGAGAGAGGTAGAATAGACAGGCAGGCAGGCAGACTCAACAGATCAATATAGAAAGATACGTAGGTAGGTAGGTGAATGGAAGGATGAATAGGCAATACAGGAAGATGATAGATGATAGATAGATAGATAGATAGATAGATAGATAGATAGATAGATAGATAGATAGATAGATGCATAGATAGAGGGGTGGATGGATAGCTAGATGGGTAAATGGAGGGAGGGAGGGAGAAAGGGTGGAAGAAATGGAGAGGTAGAGAGAGCGAGAGATAGAAAAGACCAACAAGCAGGCAGGTTAGATAAAGAATGATATAAAGGTGGGTAGGTGAATGGATGGACAAACTGATGAAAGCCAGGGAGGTAGGTACATTGGTGAGTAGGTAGTGGCTGGGTGGGTAGATAGGTAGATGGATGAATGATAGATGGATAGATGGTAGATTGATGGATGAGGAAGAGATGGATGGATGGATGGATGGATGGATGGATGGATGGATGGATGGATGGATGGATGGATGGATGGATGGGTGGGTGGATGGATAGACAGGCAGGTAGGTGGATGGAAGATAGGTGGAGGATGGGTAGAGGAGGGAGGGAGAAAGAGCTGAGGGGATGGATGGGAGGATGGATGGAGGGACAAGCAGGTAAGTGGATGGAGGATAGATGGAAGATGGATGGAGGATGGGTAAAGGAGGGAGGGAGGAAGAGCTGGCAGATGGATGGATGGAGGATGGATAGAGACAGCTGTCATTGAGTCAACTCCAACTCATGGTGACTCTATGTTCAACAGAACAAATTGTCTGGTCCTGTGTCCCTCTAGTTAGCTGTTGGCTCATCCATCTCACTGAGGGTCTCCTTCACCTTGTTGGCCCTCTACTTCACCCTACATGACCTCCTCTGTAATGGATCCCTCCTGATAATATCTCCAAAGTGAAGGAGTCCAGTGTGCTCTTACGATCCACAAGGTTTTTGTTGGAAACAGATCACCAGACCTTTCTTCCTAGTTCTTAGTCTGGGCACTCTGTTGAAACCTGTCCACCATGGATGACCATGCTGGTATCTGAAATACTAGTGGCATAGCTTCCAGCAACATGCAAGACACCACAGTCCAACACACTGGCAGATGAGTGGTGGATTCAAACCAATAGCCATTCAAACCACACACAGAGACCAGTGGCTTCTACTGTTAACCTGAAAATGTCTCTAAATTCATAAGGAATCAGCCACCAAGAGTGCCCCATTGACCTCTTGGCCCCTCCCTCCCTCCTCCTACCCTCTCTGCCTATTATTTCACCACCACAAACCAAGAGATCAAAGCTACAAGGCTCTTCACTTTTGGAAGAATGCCTTTACTAAGATGAGTTCCCCACTGTTCTCCACGGGATGTGGGCAGCATTTTAGATTCTTCAGAATAGAGATCCACTAACTAGCAAACAAGGCTTCATCTTTTCACACCCTATCCTGACTCTCTGCAGCCTAATGCTAACAAAGTCTTCATCGTCTCCACCAATCTGTCAGAAATCAGCTGCTTTGCACGTTATGTATGAGTAGGTACCATCCTCATTCCTACTGTTCACATATGAGGAAACTGAGTTTTAAAGAGATTAGAGAACATTCTCAGAGACCCAGAGCTAAAAAGGAGCAGAAACTCTATTGACATTCAGGCTGTTGGACTACAAAGTATCAAACATGAGATTCATTCATTCACTGCATATCAAGGACCTATGTGCCTGTCTCTGTAACAGGTGCTAGGTATGCCATAATTCATCTTATTGAAATATGGCTCCTGCCTCCCCAAAAAGTGCTTGCAGACACAAATAATTGGCCTTAAATGTCTACTGAATGAAGAATGAAGGAAGGAACCAATGCTAGAACAGGAACATGTTCAAGATGCAATGAGAGCCCAGAAGAAGAAGTGTACCTCTAGCTGTGTGCCAAGCACATGATGTTGAGTGGACGCCATTGTGGAGTGACGTCACAGGACAGAGTAGCGCTGCCCCATGGGTTTCCAAAGCTGCAATTTCTATGGGAGCAGACAGCCACTTTCTCCCGTGGAGCAGCTGGAGGGTTTGAACCACCAACCTTCCAGTTAGCAGTCAGCACTTTAACCATGATGTCACCAGGGTTCTCTTCAGCATGTGCCCAGAACCGTCGAGTCGATTCCTACTCATTGCCACGTTGTCTAGGGTTTCTGAAACTAAATCTTTATGGGAGCAGACAGCCTCATCTTCCTCCCATGGAGCAGCTGGTGAATTTGAACTGCCAACCTTGCAGTCCAGTGCTTATCCCACAGTGCCACCAGGACCCAGTAAATGTGAGACTTCCTTTTTTCTCTCCATAGATGGAAGGGGCTCATGGTCACAGATTTGGCAAGTATCCTGTCGGCTGCACTGCTCTGCCTTCCCAGTGCTAGAAAGCTCTGGGGCTTTCTGCATCCAAACTGATAATGAGGAAGACTCATATCTAATCCCTGGGAACTAGCTCTATTGGCAAAGTTCACCTCAGAACTGGAAGGGTTGAGGGAATGTATTAAATAGTTCTGTTTCTGCAGGCGGCCGTGAGGACAGCACACAGAGGAGATGCACCAGGTACATCTGCCCGTTGAGGCTCAGGAGGAGTACCCCGTGCCTAGAACTGGTGGAGTAGAGAGATGGGGACCTCCACTGTGCAAAACTCCCCCAGCTCTCCCTGGAAATAACTGCCCCTTCCTGTCAATAGGACCAAAGGCACCAGCAGTCCCCCAGAGTCTGATAGTTTCTTCCGGCCTCCTACCTCCTCCCACCCCAGGGACTTAACCAAACCAAACCCACAGCCTTCAAGTCGATTCTGACTCCTAGTGACCTTGTAGGACAGAACTGCTTCTAAGGCCGACATCTTTATGGAAGCAGATTGCCACATCCCTCTACCATGGAACAGCTAGAGGGTTCAAATCATCAACCTTAAGGTTAACATCCCAACACTTAACCCCCTGAGCCATGAGGGCTTTTTACCTCAAGGTCTTAGAAGCTTCAGATATAAGTGAGCCCCAAAGAACAAAGTCACTCCATTTTAAAACTTCATTCATTCCTCCTTTCTTTTGCCCACCATTCCTGCTTGATTCCATGGATGAAAATATCTTTCTCCTCATCACCTCCACCCACCTATCAGTGTGTCCTACTGGCTACTGTGTTCCTGTGATGCTGACCACCACCATGATCACTCATGGTGGACAAGCCTCAGAGGAGCTTCCAGACTAAGACGTGCTACTAAGAAATATCTGGTGATCTACTTCTAAAAATGAGTCAACAGAAACCCCATGAATCACAGCAATCCAGATGACAACGAATCATGGGGCTGGTACAAGACAGGGAGCATTTGGTTCTACTGTGCTGAAGTCACACCAACCACGATGTACCAGGAACTGTTCAAGGCAAACCACACAGATGGCAGTCAGACAGGCCTGATGCTAAAAGGCCCTCAACACACATTTGTTGAATGAGAACATCCAACGGAGGCTTGGAGAAAACGTCCAAGATAACATTCTCATTGTATAGCTGGAAAACCAAAAGCTCAGCCAACAGCGACTGAGCGACTCTATACCGTTCTTCTATCCACCTCTGCAGACTCAGTTCTCCCTGTTCTCCATCCTACTTGAACTTGAAACCCCAGGCCCAACTGACTACACTGCATATCCCAAATGTTTCCTTCTGTCTGGAACCCCTCGCACCCTTCGCTCTTCTCGAGCTGTCTCTGAGAACCACATCAACTCTGCGACCCTCCATCACAGTGCAAGGTGCGGCGGCTTCCTGGCTGCGCTCACCTGGTGGGCTTACCCTGCTGATTGTTTCTGTGGTGTCTCTGCTTACTGTTTCCACACCAGCTCCTCCCTGACTGACCCTGAGCAAATCGCTTACCCCTGCTGAGTCTGGCTGTTTCATCAACAGACCAAAGTCTCCTGTGAAGATGAAAGGGACCGACCCTGCCTGGAGAAGCTGCCATGGACACTGAGAGAGAGTCACACTTCCTGACTGATGCCCACGTGGACAATGCCCACTGGCTTCAAGCAGGTGGACCCAGAGCTCAGTTCATCCAAGACCTGGAGCCTTCTCTCCCTCTACCACTGGCCACCATCACTGGAAAGATTGTCTGATAGGAATGGTCCAGAGGCTGTGTTTGGAGTCACACTGCAGTGGTTCCAATCCTCACGCTGGTTCTTGTTAGATATCCTCCTCCTCTTTTCTTTAAATCTAATCTTTTCCAGAGGAAATAATGCCTGGCATGATGAAGTACTCAGCTCAACATCACCATCGCTATTTAATCGGCACTTACTTAACCAAAACCACACCCACTGCCATCAAGTCGATTCTAACTCATACCAACCCTCTACAGGGTTCTGAGACTCTTCTTCCACAGAGAGACTAGTGGGTTTCAACCACTGACCTTGTGGTTAGCAGTCCAGCACTTAACCCACTATGCCACCAGGGATCCTTCTACACTGATGTAGGCCCCAGGTGCTAAAGGTCAGCAGTTTTAACCCCGCAGCTGCTTCGTGGGAGAAAGATGAGACAGCCTGTGTCTGTCAAATTGACAGCCTCGGAAACCCTATGCAAGGGTGGGGACTGTCCAGCCCTTGGGCTGTAGAAAGCCCTCGAAATCATTTGATCTGGCCCTGCAAGGCAACCACAGTTTCAGCCATCATAGTATAGTTGTTTAGTGCCATTGAGTTGAGTCTGACTCTTAGTGATCTGCATTAAGCTTCCAAGGAGCAGTTGGTGAATTTGAACTGCCGACCTTGTGGTTCAAACCGACCTTGCAGTCCAGTGCTTATCCTCGGGCACTGCACCAGCAGTCCACATTGTTGTTGTTAAGTACCGTTGAGTCAGTTCCAACCCATAGCAACACTTTATAGGGTTTCTGAGGAGCAGCTAGTGGGTTTGAACTGCCAACATGTGGTTCATAGTCCAGGGCTGATCCTACAGCACCATACCAGGAGTCCAGGGGTCAGTTAACTGAATGTTTCACCAAATATAGCATGTTAATTTTTAAGTTGATAATTTTGTATAGCCTGTGAGTCATAGTATAAATTCCAGCAGAAAAAAAGTTCCCCACCCTGCAGGGTTGCTAGAAGTCAAAATCAAGTTAACAGCAAGGGGTTTGGTTTTTCATTTGGGATAAAATGAGGGATGAAGAGAAAAATTAAAATGCATCTCCTTAAAATATTACAGAAATCCAAATAATGAGGAAGTAAAGGTAACATCGCTTTGCTAAACGTGTTCTCGGCGACAGACACTGAGCTAAGCACATTGCAAAATTATCTTACTTACTCCTCACATTCATCCCACAAGGTAATGTTAGCAACATTTTGCAGACCCATAAAGGGAATCTCACTCAGTACACCATTATTCCTGAGTCCCAGGACCTGTGGGTAGTACAGACACAAGCAGAACGCACATCCATCTGTGTCCAAGTCTTTTTGGTTTCTTTCTTCAAATACAGACGTGGTCCACCCCTGTCTCCACAATACAGAAACATGCATGTCTTACTTGAAATGTATCTAAGGGAGCAGTTAGAATGGAGTAGATGATTCTCGTGTTATTAGCTATGCTGACTCTGCCTCCACCTCATGGGAAACCCCCACCCATGCACCGCGAGATTAAACCTTTGTGACCCATAAGAGTTTCATTGGCTGAGTTTTGGAAGTAGGTCTCCAGGTCTTTCTTCCTAATCTGAGACTGGAAATGTCACTGAATCTGTTCAATATCTAAGCAACCACAAGCCTCCACTGATGGGCGGGTGGTAAGTAAGCAGAGGAATAGAGCCTGGAACTCCTGTATGGAAGGGAATTCTACCTCTGTACCCACACTGCTCCCAACGATCCTTGTAGCAAAATGGTAATCAGAGAGATTGAGTTGAAAGCAGCATCTGTTGTGTAGTGTGAGTTTATCTCATGTATTGGGGAACCATTAAGGAGCTCTGGTAGCGTAGTGGTTATGAATCAGGCTGCGAACCACAAAGTCAGCAGTTCGAAACTACCAGCTGTCCCGTACAAGAAAGATGAAGCTTTCTGCTCCTGTAAAGATTTACAGCCTCGGAAACCCTGTACAGGGTGCTATGAGTCAAAACTGACTCCACAGCAACTCTCACAAATAGAAAGGTAGAAGTCTTGTAACTAAAACAGGGGAGTAGTTAATCTTACAGTCCAGAAACAAAGGACTCTAAGACCATCAAGGGAGAAGAGCACAAACGGTATGAGAGACCTTTTCCAGAGAAGCAGTGTCACCAAAGATGGAGGCAGAGATGGGGACATGGAGAGAGGGAGCAGCTGAGAACTCTAGATTCCTTGGAAGTGAGGAACTAAGAGCTGGCAGCCTGGAGGCAGCCTTGCAGAATGTGCCCTTTGGTGGTGTAAATTATTATATATGCCTGAGTGTTTTGTTTTTGTTTTTAAAAAAAGCTAAAGTGAATAGAGAGAAATGCTGTTAAATGATGCTACATGGAGGGGATTATAATCATAATGAAACAAGGTGTATGAGTTGTTGAATGTAAAACTGATGATCTGCCCTGTAAACTTTCACTTCATCCACAATAAAAACCTTAGATTAAAAAAAATTTTTAAAGGCAGGTTCACAGTTAGGATTCTCATGCTCAGCAGGGTCCTTATGGTCATTAAAGAAAGAAGCAATTATGTTCTTGATGTGTACCAACACTTAATATGGGTTAAGGGCTTAGAATCACTTTACAAATTGCAAGGGTACAAGGTTCTTCGAAATGATAAGAGGCCTTTATAAAACACCAGATACTTTTAAGATGATAAAGTGGTTTATTATTGTTGCTGTAATTAAGTGCTGTCAAGTTGGTTTTGACGCATAGCCACCCTGTATAGGGTTTCTGAGGGATGGCTGGTGGGTTTGGACAGAGGACCCTCTAGTTAACAGTACAGTGTCACACCAGGACTCCAAAAGTGGTTTCTACAGAAACATAAAAAGGCTTTGTGAACTGTCAAGTGCCTTGGAAATGGTACATCTTACACACTATGAAGTTCATAACCACTATGTTCCTAGGGCTCCTTGAAATTGCTGTTACCAAAATGGAAATATGATCCTGATATTCTGAAAGATTTCTTGACATAAAAATAGAGACAGCTTTGTAATTTGTAGACAACCAAGAAAGAATTAAAAAAAAAAATTTTTTTTTTAGCCAGAAATTTCCTTCTCCAAAGCATTTACTTATGTCTCCAAGCAGAGGATTCCTTGATCTAGCTATTGGAAGACTCAGCATGGTTTCACTAGGAAAAGACCCTTCTTAAAAACTTATTGGAATATGGGATTGTTAAACCACTAATCAATCAGCCATTAGAAAGCTCTGCATGCTTCTTTCCATTCCAAATTTCTGGAGAGAAATATTTGTAGTCATTCCCGTTGGGTTTCCTGAGGCAGTTCCAAGACACCATTGTATTTTTTGTCTTGACCTCAGAGGGAGCCGTACCCTGCAGTCAGTGTCAACACTGACACCCTGGGAACTTGTCCTTTGTGAGGAAGATCCTACGTATCACCGCTGCTGGAGAGGGAAGAGGGACCAGACAAGCTGTCCTAGCATTTCCAATGTCTAAGGCAATAATTTTGGGTGTGAATTGGCCACAGAATCATGGAGTTTTCCAACTGGGACGATCTTTGGAGATTGCCCAGGTTAATGATTTACCAGATGGTGCTCCCCAGAAATCTGTAATTCTCCAGAATGATTGGGGGTACGTGGAATCATGCTTGGTAAAGCAGAGGGCTGGCAAAAACAAGGGACTCCTATAACATGAGATGGGCTAACACAGTGGTCCTAACAGTTGGCTCCAACATCCCAACAATACTGAAGATGGTGTGGTGGTGGTGGTTATGTGTCATGGAGTTGGTTCCGACTCATAGCGACCCTGTACAGGGTTTCCGAGGATGTAAAATAAATCTTTACGGGAGCAGAAAGCTTCATCTTTCTCCCACAGAACAGCTGGTAGTTTCGAACTGCTGACTTTGAGGTTAGCAGCCCAATCCGTAAGCACTACGCTACCAGAGGTCCTCTGAAGATGGTGTAGGCCTGGGTAATGCTTCCTCCTGTTCTGTTTAAGGACATCATGATTTATAGGCAAGTCCTGGTGTGGCACTGGACCACTAACTTCAAGGTTGCAGGTTCAAACACACCAACCGCTCCTCAGAAACCCTATACAGGGTCGCTGTGAGTCAAAACCAACTCAACCATACTTAACAACACTAAGGTGGCAATCATCAACAGCAACAAAGGCAGGGAAGGTGTCACTAGGTATGCTGTTTTGACTAGAATGCCTCCTCTCCTCTCTGTACTATATATTGCAGGGTATGCAAACGCTTGGAGTCCTGATGTGGCGCTGTGGGTTAATGCGCCAGACTGCAAAGCCATTTGAACTGCAAGGTCGGTGGTTCAAGCTCACCAGGTGCTCCTCGGAAACCATATACAGGGTCACTATGGGTCGGAATCGACTCGACAGCACTTAACAACAACAACAACATATAAATGCTTACCTGAGAAACAGTATTTGATAGAAATGCTTGCGAGAAAAATGTTGCTTATACAACACAAAGTAGATGAGGAAAGTGAGGCCAAGAGATGTCATCTGTTTGGTTAAAAGATGCACAAATTTAAAAGAAGTGAACCTGGAGTATAGGTCTCCTGCTGCTATGGATTGTTGTTGTTGTTGTTAAGTGCTGCCAAGTCAGTTCTGACTCATAGCAACCCTGTGTAGGGTTTCTGAGGAGCAGCTGGTGAGCTTGAACCACTGATCTTGCCGTTCAAAGCAACCTTGCAGTCCAGTGCATTAGCCCATAGCCCCGCACCAGGACTCCTGGAGTATGTGGTGATCTTCAAAATGTGGGTTGAATTCCTGGCCCTTGTAGCTAGAGAAGTGGCCCTGTTTGGGACTAGGCTTTGCTTTTTGATATATGAGTTAGATCACACGTGAGGAGCATAGGTTCCAAAGCGAATCATTTCTGCTATATATACATTTTTATGTAGATTAGACACAGATATGTACATAAGGAAAGGCAGATGCCATGTGAGGACCATCTACCAATCAAAGAACCAAAATAAATATCTGGGACTACCTACAAGGCTGGCGCTTACACAGCCAACACCCTCATTTGAATTTCTGACCTCCAAAACTATGAGTAATAATGTTTCTGCTCCTTGAAGCCCCCCACTTGTAGTATCTGTTAAAGAGGCATGGAGACTAGGACACCTCCCTTGCTGGCCAATCTTCTCTCCAGTTCTGTTAACACTGATCTATTCCGCAAGTCCTTTGTAGAGAGGTAAGGACAAGTCCAGCTTTCAGAGTTCCTTCCTGGACCCATTACAGTGGACAATGGGTGGCTTCGTGCCAAAGTTTTTCTGTCCTTTTTATGTTTTTCTTTCTTTGTTGGAAGGCAAATTTATCTAAGATTACTTACAGCAAGCCACAGAAATATTCAGATTTAGTCAAAGCTCCATGCCTCTAGCACGGAGTTCTTCTTCTTGGAATCTGGGATCTAGAGAGGTTGGAAAGTTTGAGTCCCAGGGGAAAGAAAGAAAGAATAACAGGACATTGCTAGATTTGTCCAGTCTCGTGGGGTCTGCGCCTGCGCCCCCCCACATCCACTGGAAGTTTTCATCTCACCTCTGTGGCACACTGTCAGCTAGCCAGGCGACATTGTAAATGGAACTGCTGTCTTCCCACCAATCCAGTGACAGATAGGAGCGAATAATATAAATTCTCCAGCCATTCCTTGGCATTTATTTCAATGTAAGTGTATTTTTTCCCCAAGTATAAAGCCCAATAGTAATTTATCAAGAGACAAATCATTTTTTCTTGGCAGTGAAGTCTGCAAAATTCCCATTTTTAAGGCCTTAAATCTCCCTATTTTGACAGCAGTAAGAAAGCACTATCAGCTTGGATTTAGCTGGATCATACAAAATAGTTTCTCATAATTATCCTTTTAGATGATATATGCGTGTCTTTTCCCCCTTCTTATTAAACCCGAGGTCTCCATTTTTCACCCAGCTGTATTACTAAATTAAATTGCCTTTTGTTGGATTCGAGTTAAACACTTTGCTGAAAGCTTTCCTTGTTCGAGAAAATCACATTTACCCAATGTGTGCCCGTGTTTTACTGTTTGGATTCATAGTCCACAATTGTTTGGTTGCCCGGGTAATTTGAGAGTATTGTTTGTTGTAATAGGAATAATGAATCACTGTAATTTAGGATGATATCTTGGAGAACAGTATCATAGAGGTGGGAAGAGAGGTCTTGAAGACCCATCACAAGGGAAAATGATCCCTCTCCCCCCCCACCCCCAATGAAAAAGCAGATGGAGTTTTAAAAGGTGAGAGAAAGTTCCTCACAGACAGAAACAGCTGTGAAGATGCTCTGAACTCTTGGCTGCTTTTGAAAGTAGGGACCAGAGCCTGGGTACAGATGAGTCGGGCCTGAATGGCATTATTTGCTCATCATGAGATCTTCAGAGACTTCTTAATGAAGACATCCTTCCTTCCCCCAACACCAGTCAACAAGCTGCTTTTGTCTTAAAGGCTCTGTGAATGTGAACTACCACTTCTGAGTTCAAGTCCAGATACTACCACACAATCAATCAGGAGCTAGTCATTCTACTTCCATGGGCCTCGGTATCCCCACCATAAAGCAGTGATCAAAACTGTCAGTATCCTGGGGGAGCCCAGGGACCTTGGGGGAGCCCAGAAGACTCTTGATGCCAGGCGGTCTTGACTCAGCAAACCCACACGTGTCAGGGTAGAATTGCACTCCACTGGGTTTTCAGTAGTGAGTTTTGGAAGCACATTTTCAAGCTTTTCTGAGTTGCCTCTGGGTGGATTTGATCCGCCACCGTTCAATTATCCATCAAACACATTAACCATTTGCAACATCCAGGGACTTCACAGACTCTACGAAGCCACTTAAACATAAGGGATGAGCCATGATTAGTATTCCTTTCATCATCAAATATCTCTTGGAAAGAGAGCGACAGCACCAACTGGACACTCAGCATCTCCGATGGTAGAAAGAAGAGGCAAAGTCGGGCTCCGTGGCTGTACTCCTTGAAGACCCAGTGTGCCCTGATGGGCGATCACCCAATATCCTTTAGAACATACTCTTGTATGTTCTATCTTTGTTCACAGTGGAGAATATGCAGCCAGGACTTTTAGTGAACTGACCACTGAGTCTCAAAGCTGACCCTCCATCTCACATGAGAAGGGAGAAGAGACCCTGGGCATTCTTCACACACTTGCTTTCCTTTTTTTTTTTTTTATTAAAGATTTTATTGTGAATAGAGTGAAAGTTTATAGGGCAGATCATCAGTTTTACATTCAATCATTTATATACCTTGTTTCATTACCATGATTATAATCCCCTCCATGTGCCATCAGTTAGCAGTATTTCTATTCATTTTAGCTCTCTCTCTCTCTCTTTTTTTAAACACTCAGGCATATATAATAATTTAAACCAGCAAAGGGCACATTCTGCAAGTCTGCCTCCTGACCACCAGCTCTCAGTTTCTCTCTTTCCATGAGTCTAGAGTCCTCAGCTGCTCCCTCTCTCCATGTCCCCATCTCTGCTTCCATCTTTGGTGTCGCAGCTTCTCCAGATAGGTTCCTGCATTCTGCTTGTGCTTTTCTCCCTTGATGGTCCTAGGGTCCTTTGTTTCTGGACTGTAAGATTAACTACTCCCCTGTTTTTGTTACAAAACTTCTACCTTTACAATTGTGACAGTTGCAATCAGTCATAATAGCAATTACTCACTATTGAATCATAAGAATCTTATTTTTTCTTTTTTTTTCTGCATTGAAGCCAGAGAAACACATTGTCAATTTCAAGATGTGCTACTCACTCAACCCAAGACCAAACCCACTGCCACTGAACCCAATCCAGATCAAGTTTCCAAAGCTTTGAATCTTTATGGATTTTTCTCTGGTGGGGTAGTGGGTGGCTTTGAACTGCTGACCTTGTGCTTAGCAGCTCAGTACCTACCCCCCATTTCCACCAGGTTTACTCTACCACTTATTAGATGTTGCAATTGGGTTTTTACGCTTGCTGAGGTTGAACGTGTTCTATCTTCAAAAGAGAAATGGGCTCTGTAAGACACTCTAGATCTAAAAGATGAAGTTTAAATTAAGCTGTTTGAGTCTCAGGAAAGGGCAAGCTCTCTACACTACAGAACATAAAATTCCATCTCTTATTACCTGTTTAAGGAGCTCTGGTAGCGTAGTGGTTATGAGTTGGGCTGCTAATCTCAAGGTCAGCAGTTTGAAACTACCAGCCTTCTGTGGGAGAAAGATGAGGATTTCTGCTCCTGTAAAGTTTTGCAGGCTCGGAAACTCTATACAGGGTCACTATGAGTTGGAAGGGACTCCATGGCACATAACCACCATTATCTTTTTATAGAGCGGAGTGTGACTTCTGGTGTAATGCTGTAGGATCAGCACTGAATTGTGAACCACAAGGTTGGCAGCTCAAATCCACCAACTGCTCCTCAGAAACACTATATAGGGTCGATATGAGTCAGAACCAACTCAACAACTTAATGACAACAACTATAAACAGAAGTGCGAACTCAGTGAATTCACAAAGCTTTGACACCAAATAGATCTGCTTCAAGTAGAGAATACAAGACAACTTAGCTAGAGTATAAGAGGATGGGAACTGGATCATCAGGCAATGGCATACTATTGTTGTTGTTAAGTGTCTTCAAGTGTCTGCTGACTTACAGCAACCCAATGAACAACAGAATGAAACACTGCTCCACACTTCAACAACATCACAATTGTTACGTTATGTTGGGGTCTTCCTCTTTTTCCCTGATGCTCCATTTAACCAAGCATGGTGTCCTTCTCCAGAGAATGGTCCTTCCTGTTTGAAGTATGAGAGACCAAGTCTCCACATCCTGGTTTCTAAGAAGCGCTTTGGCTGTACTTCTTTCAACACAGATTTGCCTGCTTTTCTGGCAGCCCATGGTACTTTCGATATTCTTCGCTAACATTATCATTCAAGTGCATTGGTTCTTCTAAGGTCTTCCTTATTCACTGTCCAACTTTTACACGCACATGAGATTATTGAAGATGCCATGGCTTGAGTCAGGCGCACCTTAGTCCTCAAACTGACATCTTTGCTCTTGAATACTTTAAAGAAGTCTTTTGCAACAGGTTTGCCTGTGGCAACACATCCTTTGATTTTTTTATTGCTGCTTCCATGAGTGTTGATGGTAGATCCAAGCAAAATGAAGTCTTTGACAACTTCAATCTTTTCTTCATTTATCTAGTTGTGAAGAATTTTTTTGACAATGAAGTGCAATCCATACTGAAGGCTGTAGTCTTTGATCATCATCATTAAGTATTTCAAGTTCTCTTCCCTTTCAGCAAGGTTGTGTCATCTGCATGTTGTTGTTGTTGTTGTTGTTGTTGTTACCACTGTGTACCATCAAGTCATTTCCAACTCATAGATTATTTCCAAGGCTGTAAGTCTTTACAAGAGCAGAAAACCTCCTCTTTCTCCCATGGCAGTGACTGGTAGATTCAAACTCCTGACCCTACAGTTAACAACCTAACACATCACCCACTATGCCACCAAGGCTTCCCCATCTGCAGATTACTCATGGACAAATAGACACGAAGTCCTGACATACAGTGCAGTAGGAATGCGCCGTGGAGAGGAATGGTGAATGAAGTCAGTTCATCACTGTGAGAGGCCCCTCAAACAGAATACCTAGTGTGGGAAGTAGTTGTTGTTGTTAAGTGCTGTAGACTTGGTTCTGACTCACAGAGACCCTGTATAAGGTTTCCAAAGAGTGGCTAGTGGGTTTGAACCACTGACCTTGTGATTCAAACAGAACTTGTGATCCAGTGCTTATCCTACAATGCTTCCAAAATGCTGTTACACAGTGAGGTCAGAATGGTAAATGTCACTGATTTGCTTCTACAACAATGG
>NW_006408620.1:9189079-9190798 GCF_000296735.1 Chrysochloris asiatica | reverse complement strand
ACACACACACACACACACACACACACGAGAGGGTTTCAAAAGTTCTTGGGGAAATTCCATTATCTTTTCATGCCAGGTTTCCACAGACTTTCTGAAGCCCCTTCATACTTTTACCACAATTAATAAAAATGACGGCATGAGGAAATTCACCATGGCATTAAACCGATGGCCCCTTCACCTGTGAGATCTGTGTTTGTTCTGTCTGATCGTTAATTCTGTGTAAGACTTAATAAAGAATCTCTATAATATTCTCAGAAAAAAATGATGACATGGGAGAAAAGGATATTAAACTCTGGATTTCCTACATCAGTGTGAACAAGACAGGTTAGCTCTGTGGATCTACTGTTTTGTTTTTAACTATGATGCTACAGGATAAGTAGTGGACCGCAGTGTCCGTTTGAACTGCAAAGTCGGCAGTTCAAACCCATCAGCTGTTCCTCAGAAATCCTATACATTGGAACCGATTTGAAGGCACTTAACAACAAGAATCTAACTCTAATTCCAAAAGGGACATTAAAAAATAATAGTAATAATTACATGGCAAAACTCTGATGATCATAGATGTAATCGTTCTGGATTAAATATTAGCAAACTAATCCAGTAATATTTTAAAAGTGCAATAGATCCTGATCAAGTGAGGTTCATTCCAGGACTTCAAGGTTGATTAAAATGTAAAAAGTAATCAATATAAAGTCACCATATTAACAGAATGATGATGAAGAGCTTTCTGGAAAGAAAAAAAAAAACAAAAAACACCAAACAGATGTAGGGAAAGCATTTGACAAAGGTCACTATTTTACTTAGGATGAAAATGCTCAACAGACTAGTGTGGGAGGGAGTTTCTTTAGTCTGACTGTAGCCATCTACAAAAATGAGCTGACAACCACAGAAACGAAAATGCTGAGTGATAGCATCATATATATGGGTGAAATATTGAACTATTTCCGTTCAGTGAACATTTTGCAGGATGTCCTTGTCGGAGCAATAATACATGAAGAAGAACCAAAAAGCATAAAAACTACAAAGGACAGAATAAAAGTGTATTTTATCCACCCATGGCACGACCATTTAAGAGGAAATCCTAAACGCGTAAGAAACAGAAAACTTTAAAGGCCAAAAATCTCAAGGTCAGTATGTCACAAGTTTTAGTTCTTAGGCCACCAATAACATTTTGAAAATAAATGTTTTAATTCCATTTATTAATAGCATCAGAAATGGAAGTACAATCCCTATCATACACAGAATGTACCTTGAAAGTTATCGTCAAACATAAAGCTACAACTTCAAACCTCCTAGAAGAAAACAAAGGAGACTCTATTTAAAACTTGGGCAAGGACACAGAGAAAAACTTCTTAGAGACAATATGAAAAGGAGTAGCCATAAAAAAATGGGGGTAAAAATCAATTGGATTTAACTAAAATTATAAACCTCTACTTATCAAAATGTTATCAAGAAAGATCAGTCTCGAGAGAACAAACAAGATGGCAGATCGGGTGGACGTATAGCAGAGAGCTCTGCCAACAACAACACAGAATACCCAAGCAAGCAGGTTCAAGGGCTGGTCCCAGAACTCTGAACCACATATAAAGGAATATTTTGAAGGTTAGAAGGCTCACAGCTGGGGGAATTTATGGCAGAAGCAAGAAATCTATTGCTTTCTAGTCCAGGATGCTTGGCTGCTCCAGGAGACGCCATCTTGGGTGAGACCACGTGGGGGAA
>NW_006408620.1:9177561-9185674 GCF_000296735.1 Chrysochloris asiatica | reverse complement strand
AACTCCTGTAACCCCACAATGAAACAACACACCACCCACATTGTTAAAATGCACAAAGGATTTTAACAGACTTTTCAAAAAGCAATATGTATGAGTGGCCAATAAGTATGTGAAAAGAAGCTCATCATGTAAGTATTAGGAAAATGCAAATTAAAAACACAAGGAGATATCATTTAAAGCACGATGGTGGCTAAAATCAGAAAGGCTGACGATGCAAAGTGCAGGCAAGAAAGAGAAGTACCTGAAATTTTCAAATAATACAGATGAGAACGCAAAGTGTTATGGTCATTTGGGGAAACTGATTGGCAATTTCTTATACAGTCAGACAAAAATGTATATCCTAAGGTCCCAGAATTACAGTTCTAGATATTTACCCACGGAAAAAAAATGAAAATGTATACCACCAGAAATTATTTGACTAGAATTTCCATGCCATAGCAGTAAAAATCTGAAAGCGACCTAAATGCTCGTCAGCTGATGACTAAATACACACACTATAAAAGGTATAAAAAAGATCTATAAAAGGGGCTTCAAGCAGTTCTTGGGGGAAAAAATTATCTTTTCGTTGTTTTTGATGCCTCTTTTATGTGTATAATTGAAATGTAAGATAACTAGAAACTATAACTGACCAAAATTGTCGCCAGAAGAGGTAGAAAATCTAATAGTATAAAATTTAAAGGGAAGTCAAGACTCCCCCCACTGTTTAAAAGAAAAGAACAAATTTTATATAATTTATTTGAAAAAGGAGCTCTGGTAGCATAGTGGTTATGAGTTGGGCTGCTAGCCTCAAGGTCAGCAGTTCAAAACTACCAGCCATTCCATGGGAGAAAGATGAGATTTATCAGCTCCCATAAAGATTTAAGGCCTCATAAACTCTGTACAGGGTCGTTATGAGTCAGAACCGACTCCATGGCACATCACCACCACTACCAATTTATATGACATATATGCAATAGTGATTCTGGATTGAATTATGTCCACCCAAAATATGAGTTGGAAATTTGGAAGACAACTATCTGGCCGACTGATTGGAAGAGATCCATATTTGTGCCCATTCCAGAGAGGTAACCAAATGGAATGCAGAAATCATCGGACAATCTCTTTGATGTCCCATGCAAATAAAGTTTTACTAAAGGTAATAGAGAAATGGCTACAATCATACATTGACAGAGAACTTCCAGAGGTTCAAGCTGAACTCAGAAGAGGACACAGAATGAGGGATATCATTGCTGATGTCTGATGGATCTTGGCTAAAAGCAGAGAATACCAGAAAGATGTTTACCTGTGCTTTATTGACTATGTAAAGGTTTTCAATTATGTGGATCATGACAAGCTTGCAAAGTATGAGTATTCCTGAACATTTAATTGTGCTCATGAGGAATCTGTACATGGACCAAGAGTAAGTTGTTCGAATAGAACATGGGAACATTGAATGGTTTAAAATTAAGAAAAGTATACAATAGGGTTGTATTCTTTCACCATACTTATTCAACCTGTACGCTGAGCAAATAATCCAAGAAGCTGGCTGATATGAAGGAAAACGTGGTACCAGGATTGGAGGAAGACTCATTACCAACCTGCAATATGCAGATGATATAACCTCGCTTGCTGAAAGTGAAGAGGACTTAATATATTTGCTATAAAGCTCAAAAAACACAGCCTTTGGCATGGATTGCATCTCAGTGTAAAGAAAACAAAATTCCTCACCACTGGACAAATAAACAACATTCTTCTCAACAAAGAAAAATTGAAGTTGTCAAGGACTTTATTCTTCTTGGACCAACTATCAACACTCATGGAAACGGCAGTCAAGAAATCAGATGACATATTGCATTACACCAATCTCCTGTACAGGAACTTTTTAAAGTGTTGATGAGCAAAGATGTCAGCTTGAGGACTAAGGTGCCCCTGACCAAACTATGGTATTTTCAATAACTTTATGTGCATGCGAAAGCTGGACACTGAATAAGAAAGACCGTAGAAGAATTGATGCTTTTGAGTTATCGTGTTGGAGGAGAATATTGAAAGGGCCATGGGCTGCCAAAAGAACCAACAGATTTGTGTTGGAAGAAGTACAGTGTGAGTTTCTGCTTCTTGAAGGCCAGGATAGCCAAACTTGGTCTCTCATACTTCGGACATATCGTCAGGAGGGACCTGTTGCTGGAAAAGGAGATCATGTTTGGTGAGGTGGAGGGTCAGAGAAAAAAAGGAAGACCCCCAGCAAAATGGACTGGCAAAGTGGCAGCATCGATGCACTCAAGCATGCCAACAGTTGTGAGGTTGGCCCAGGACCGGGCAGTGTTTCGTTCTGTTGTCCATAGGCTCACTATGAGTCAGTGCTGACTCGATGGCACCTAACAACAACAACAAAGATATGAGTTGAAATCCTAAGCCCTGTACCTGTAATTCAGGAGGCCTGGTGACACAGTGGTTAAGTGCTCTGCTGCTAAGTGAAAGGCCAGCAGTTCGAACCCACCAGCTGCTCTGTGGGAGAAAGAAGAGGAAGTCTACAGCTTTGGGAGCTCTCTGGGGCAGCTTCACTCTGTCCTAGATAAAACAACAGCACTATCTGCCAGAATCGACTTGATGGCAGTGGGTTGCTTGGGGGACCTAAAAATATAACCCAGTTTGGTAATCAGATTTTCTTTTACTGTGTTAATAAGGTCATCTACCCCCTGCAGAGCTTGTTGTTGTTATGTGCCTGTGGAGTCAGTTCCAACCCATAGCGACCCTGAACAGGGTTTCCGGGGCTATAAATCTTTACGGGAGCAGAAAGCCTCATCTTTCTCCTGCGGAGTGGCTGGTAGTTTCGAACTGCTGACCTTAAGGTTCGCAGCCCAATTCGTAACCACTACGCTACTAGAGCTAGGAAAAGACCAGAATGGACACAGAGACAGGTGCACATGTGCAGGAGGCAGTCTATGTAAAGAACAGAATGCATACAGACACATGTGCGCATGTGCAAGAGACGGAGTCTATGTAAAGGGTCATCTACAAGCCAAGGTTCAAGCTCACCAGGTGCTCCTGGGAAACCCTACGCAGGGTCGCTATGAGTCAGAACTGACTCAATGGTACTTAACAGCAACAAGCCACAGAACCAAGGACCGCCCTAAAACTACCAATAAGGATGGAATCAACACCACTAAGACCCTGATTTGGACTTTGTGTCTCCATCAATTTCTGTTTTTTTAAAGCCACTCACCTGTGGTATTTGTATTACAGCAGAGCTAGCTAACTCAGGTAGTAAACAGGCAGGAAACATTGAGATAAAAATTAAATTAGTGATTGCCAGAGCCCACAGGAGAGAGGAAGGGGCAGTTGTTGATTAAGGGGTACTGAATTTCTCTGGGGAGCTGCTGAAACCATTGTGTAAGTGGTGAACGTAATTAGTGTCACTGAAAACACGTAAAAATGGTTCAAATGGCAAATTGTATGTTATGTATATTTTACCGCAATAGAAATTTAAGAGGCGGGAAGGAGGAAAGGAAAAATAAAATACCAGGCCTTGTCAATTTTCAGGTTGCTTTACCACAGTCCCATTTATAATGCACAGGTGTTCCACATTTTGCACCGTAACTGAACGTTCCTGTGACCACGTGGATTCTATGTAACATGATGGTTTCAATGATGCGATGTTATATACAATTATCCTGGCTTTACAAAGATTGTTGATGCTGCGGTAAAGGGCCGTTGAGTTTGTTCTGATTCATACAGACCCTGCACAGGGTTTCCAAGGAGCAGCTGGTAGGTCTGACTAGCTGACCTTGTGGTTCAAACTGACCTTGCAGTCCAGTGTTTATCTTGCAGCTCCTCACCAGGAGGTTGTTGCTGTTGATGTTAAGAGCTTTCAAGTCAGTTCTGATTCATAGTGATTCTGTATAGAGTTTCCTAGGAGCAACTGGTGAGCTTGAACCTCTAACCAGGATACATTGTAGTTATTGTGGAGTTATGCATAATCCTAGGTAATCCTCCAAGTATCCTCCAAGGATAAACAGATCTTGCCACTTCATGAAGTATATACGGTCATAGGAAATCCAGCCAGTAGATCCTTGCTACGTCCTTGCTCAGGTCCACAGATGGGCTGCCTGGTCTGTTGTTGTTGTTGTTGTTGTTGTTGTTGTTGTTGTTTGGGGTCATCGAGTCGGTACCAACTCATAGCAACCCTACTCACAACAGAACGAAACACTGCCCGGTCCTGGGCCAACCTCACAATTGTTGCCACACTTGAGTCCATTGATGCTGCCACTTGGCTAATCCATCTCACTGGGGGTCTTCCTCTTTTTCTCCGACCCTCCACCTTACCAAACATGATATCCTTCTCTAGTGACTGGTCCCTCCTGACAATATGTCCAAAGTATGAGAGATGAAGTTTGAACACCTTGGCCTCCAAGGAGCATTCTGGCTGCACTTCTTCCAACACAGATCTGTTGATTCTTCTGACAGCCCATGGCACTTTCAATATTCTCCTCCAACACCATAACTCAAAAGCATCAATTCTTCTACGGTCTTCCTTATCCACTGTCCAGCTTTCACATGCATATGAGGTTATTGAAAATACCATGGCTTGGGTCAGGCAAACCTTAGTCCTCAGCTGACTTCTTTGCTCTTCAACACTTTAAAAAGGTCTTGTGCAGATTTGCCTAGTCTGTAGTCCATGACAAATGTGTACTGAACTGCTGAACTTCACTGAGCCATGGCCCATGTGCCCTGAATGGTGAACCCAAGAAGTGGGTGTTGCACCTAACTCTGCCTAGCAGAGCATTTTAAGACAGAATCCCAGGGGAAAGTGTGCCCAGTGGCTCTGGCCATTGTTGGACATGGATGTGATGCCCAGGACCACATCCCACGGGCAGGCCAGGCCAGGCCAGGGGCAGGAAACTGTTTTGGAATGATGCTATGTGTGGTTATATGCCCATCCGCATGCTGGTGTGTAGCTATGTGCTTTTATTTACCCTGTGATGATGGAGCACTCTGTGCAGGTTGTGATGTGTGTGGGTGTGTACAGTGTGTGGGTATGCACCTCTGGGTGTGTAAGCAGTGTGTGTGTGTGTGTGTGTGCATGTATGGGATGTGTGCACACAAATGGCTCAGGTATATGTGTGAATGTGTGTGCACACATGTGCTTTGCACACTATAGATACATATGCATGTTGTGCACATGGTGTGAGCATGTATGCACTGGGATGTGTGCATGTGTGTTTATAAGACATGACGGCTTTACAGAAGCAGATGGTTGTCTATCCTAGAGTCATGACTCCCCATCGCCAACAGGGGGCCTGCCTTTGTGGCTTCATCATCTATCTCCCTGTGATCTCTTGGATGCTCTGGTCCTCCCTTCATCCTAAGTCTCCCGCGAACATATTTACAGCCTCCATGAGCACACCGAACAAATCTGCACCAGACCACAGGAAAAACAGGCTACTTTCAACACGTCGGCAGCTCCCACAAGCTGAGAAGCTGACACTGGGGGTGTTGCTTACCATCAGCAGATTTTCAGATTCCACGATGTGTTTGGGTTTTTATCATTGTGTCCTCACCCCTTCATTCTTGATGTTTCATTAGGGTCCGGATCCACTCTGACAGCCTAAACAGAGCTTGATCTGGACAGTTTATTCTTGAAATGAATGATCCTCACACTTTCTGACGTGCCTCTTCATCCTCTCAGTGTCTGGCGGAGCCAGGTGTAGCTGCCAGAACTTCCTTAATTCAATCATCAAAGCGGGGGGCCAGAGAAGTAAACTTGACCATTCCTTGTCAATACCCGACTGGTTCTTCCTTCCCACCACCTGCCAGTGAGGGGCTGTGGGCTGCTCCCTGCTTCAGAAGGAGGACAGGAAAACACCCACACCCTGGGACTCAAAGGGAGATTCTGAAGCCTCTTCTTTAAGTGAAGCTGGGCTTTGTTTTATTCTGTATTTAGAATAAAAGCAGGTTAGGCAGCGGCTTAATGCAAGAATAGTGTGTGTGTGTGTGTGTTTTCTTCTTAAGACCGATGGTCAAAATATGTTGGAAGGGTCCTATGTATCACTATCACCTGGGAAGCTCTGGTTTTCTTCTTAACTTTTTATTGTGAATTGAGTCAAGGTGTACACAGCAGACCATCCACTTAATGTTCAACAAATGGTCCACGTCACTGAGTATAACCCTCTCAGTGCAACATCACGTGTGCGCTTCCTCTCTGTTTCTTGTTTCCCCACCCTTCTGAACTTGGTCCTTGGGTAAATGCTGCCCTTTGGATCTCGAATCATTGACCATTCTAATGGTGTACATACCTCACCTTATCTGTTGCTTGGTGGAAAACTGAGCTACAGTGGGGTTCCTGTCTCATATACGTTGGACATATCCTCAGGAGGAAAGACATCTCTTCAGAAGGACATCATGCTTGTTTAAGGAGAGGACCGGCGACAAAGAAGATTCCCAACGACAGGAGCTGACACCATGGCTGCAACAATGGGTTCAGACATAGCAATTGTGAGGGTGGCACAGGACTGGCTGGTGTTCGGTTCTGTTGTGCACAGGGTCACTGTAAGTCAGAACCAACTCTACTTACAGCACCTAATAACAACAACACAGATAGGCCTATTTAAAACTTGGAGTCAGGGAGCAAGATTGTGTCTTTCTTAACCAGCGCCTGGTTCAAGATGTTTCTAATCCTAGTAAAGTTTGAGATCAACCCATCAAAAAATTTGTATCCAAAAGAAATAAACGACAACAACAAAATCAAACAAGGGTCACTTACAAAAGGCAATCCAATTTCTTCTCCCAACCGCTCTTCTGAGGGATGTAAAACACTCAACCGAGCTGCTTTAAAATTAGAAATGGGGGCCATAAAACTTTATTCAGTAAAGACAATAAATCCTAAAAAATAAATTCCACTTTCCTTTTATGTCCAGTTAGGGAGGGACGGGAAAGGAATGGAAGTGAAATAGTGAAGAAGGACAGAGGAAAACAGAGGGAGAACAAGAGAGCGGAGGGAAGAATTTGCTTGCTTTAAGTAATTTCTAAATGCCAGGCACAATATTAGGCATTTTCTCTGGGGTGGAACCTTTTATCCAAAGAAGAGAGAAAATGATAGGAGAGAAAGACAGGCAGGTACAGGAAGAAAGAGAGAGGCTGACATAGGGAAAGAGAGATAGAAAAATAGTATGTGGTCAACAGATGATTAAAGATGGACATAAGAGAAGATAGAAAAGCGGAGGGAGTTGCAGAAAAACACACAGTAATGTCCAGAAAGGGACAGAGAGAAAACAACAGCATGTGGATCCATCTCCAGTGTGTAGTAGATGCTCTAGGAATATCTATGGAATGAGAATATGAAAAGAATGCATGGATGTAGAAAGTTATTGTGCAGACTGTGTTATACCAATGGACCTTGGTGTCTCCCCAAGGCTATGGTCCTCAGACCTTATACCCAGCAACTCATTCTTTCAAGGTGTTGGGTTATGGCTAAGAACTTTCCATAACATTGCCCCCTGTATGCTCTACAATATTCATATATCCTCTGACAGAAACATCCTCTATAAAATCTCTATGTATATACTTATTCATGGTTGTCATCCCATTTGCCTTCTCAAGTTCAGTTTGTGTGTGGACTGGGTTGTTAAAGGCTTCTAGTAGCCATCTGAGGTCCAACTGTTGGTCTCTTCCCATCCAAAGCATAGGAAGGCAAAGAAAATTAAATAGATATGGAAACAGATAATCCAAAGGACTGATGGACCACACAGACCCCAACCCTCCATAGCCCTGAGACCAGAAGAACTAGATGGTTACAGGCAACCATTGCTGAGTGCTCTGAAAGGGATCCAAATAGGAGGCTGTGGGTAGATTATAAGAAAAATGTGCAACAAAAATCAAAATCATAAAAAAGATTGGGCATGCTGGTCTGAGACAGATTAGTGGAATCCGAGACTATGGCCTTTAGATACTTGTCAAGCCTGGAACTGAACTTTGAGCCCATTGCTGATGCCATTGTACCAATCCATGTAGTTGGGGGGCGGGGGTCTTCTTCTTTTTCTCTGACCCTCCACCTTACCAAACATGATATCCTTTTCCAGGAACTGATTCCTCCTGATAATATGTCTGAAGTATGAGAGACAAAGTCTGGTCATCCTGG
>NW_006408620.1:9164068-9174987 GCF_000296735.1 Chrysochloris asiatica | reverse complement strand
CTTTGACAACTCCAATCTTTTCTCCATTTATGTGGATGTTGTTTATTGGTAGAGTGGTGAGGATTTTTGTCTTCTTTACAATGAGGTGCAACCCATACTGAAGTCTTTGATCTTCATCAGTGAGCATTTTAAGTCCTCTTCACTTTCAGCAAGCAAGATTGCATCATCTGCATCTTGCAGGTTGTTTATGAGTCTTCCTCCAATCCTGATGCCATGTTTTTCTTCATACAAACCACTTTCTCAGATTATTTGTTCAGAATCGACTCCACAGCACATAACAACAACAACATACAGGTTGAATACGTATGGTATTGGAGAGAAAACAACCCTGTCACACACCTTTCTTAATTTTAAACCATTCAGTGTTCCATGTTCTGTTCGAACAACTGCCTCTTGGTCTATGTACAGGTTCCTCATGAGCACAATGAAGTGTTCCAAAATACTCATCCTCTTCAATGTTGTCCATAGCTTGTCATGATCCATACAATCAAAATCCCTTGGATAATCAATAAAGCACAGGTAAACATTTTTCTGGTATTCTCTGCTTTTAGCCAAGATCCATCTGGCATCAGCAATGATATCCAACATTCAGTGTTCTCATCTGTTTCCTGCTTGAACCTATGGTAGTTCTCTGTCAATATATTTTTGCAACCATTTGCAGATTACCTTTAGCAAAATTTTACTTGTATAAGATATCAATGATATTGTCCGATGACTTCCACATTCTATCTTTGGAATGGGCACAAATACGGATCTCTTCCAGTCAGTTGGTTGGTAGTTGTCTTCCAAACTTCTTGGTATAGATGAGTGAGTGCCTCCAGTGCTGCATAAGTTTGTTGAAAGATTTCAATTTATATTCCAATAATTCCCGGTGCCTTGTTCTTTGCCAATGCCTTCAATGCACCTTGAACTTCTTCCTTTAGGCTCTTGATCATATGCTACCTCTTGAAACGGTTGCACATCAACCATTTCTTTTTGGTACAGTGACTCTGCATATTCCTTTCATCTTATTTTGATACATTCTGTGTCATTCAGCATTTTGCCCATAGAATCCTTCCAAGATTGTAAGTTGAGGCTTGAATTTTCTCTTCATTTCCCTCAGCTTAAGAAATGCTGAGGGTGTTCTTTCCAACCAAACAACAGACAGGCCTACATGAGGATCAATAACACCAGGGAGGTACACAGTCTTTCGATGAATCAAATGAGACAAGGACAGCATTTGTCCAGGAATAAAACTCAAATGATTCAACCTTACTTGCTTAAAGTGAAGAAGACTTAAAATACTTCCTGAGAGTTGCATCTTAATGTAAAGGAAACAAAACTCCTTACAAGTGGACCAATAAATAACAACATGATAAATGAAGAAAAGATTGAAGTTTTAAAGACTTCGTTTTGTTTGGATCAACAATCAACACTCACAGAAGCAGCAGCCAAAAAACAATGTATTGCATTAGGCAAATCTCTTTAAAGTGTTCAAGAACAAAAATATCAGTCTGAGGACTAATGTGTGCCTGACCCAAATCCTGATGTTTTCAATTGCTTCATATGCATGTGAAAGTTGAACAATGAGTAAGGACTACCACAGAAGAATTGATGCATTTGCATTATGGTGTTAAAGAAAAGTATTAAAAGGACAAGATTGCAGAAGAACAAACAAATCTATGTTGGAAGAAGTACAGCCAGAATGCTCCTTAGACGCCAGGATGGCCAGACTCCGTCTTGCATACTTTGGACATATTATCAGGAGGGACCAGTCCTTGGAGAAGGACATCATGCTTGGTAATGTGGAGGGTCAGCAAGAAAGAGGGAGACCCCGAAGGAGATGGACTGGCACAGTGGCAGCAGCAATGGATTCAGGTGCAGCAGCAGTTGTGAGGATGGTATAGCACGGGGAGGTGTTTCATTCTGTTGGACAGAGGGTTGCTATGGGTCTGAACTGCCTAGATGGCATCTCAACAACAACAAAGATCAGAAGGCAGGAAGAGACAGGAAAGAAGGATGACTAGAAATGGTAAACACCGAGAGGAAGTGGGATGAGCATTGTTACATTGTGGGGATCACAATCAATGTCATAAAACAAAATGCGTATGAATTCTTGAATGGAAAACTGATCTGCTTTGAGAACGTCCACCTAAAATAATTTAAAGTTCAAAGGAAAGGACATACAGATTAATGAATTACCTCCCTCATGGGGTTGTTATGAACCTCTTACGAGATAATGTTTTGTGAATTGCCTTACGGTTGTAACCAACAAATTGGGATTTTTATCCCAAAGCCCATGTGAGGAGTGAATATTCATGCCCAAGCAAATAGATCTCAGCCAAAGCATTTGCTTGCTCTTAAATATGACAATAGAAATGCTCTTTGTCTGCTGCATTCATCCCTTCTGAAGCTGCAGAGAATCCTGAAGGCACGAGGCATGCATGTGTTGGAGATGTGTTGGCGTACACACACACATCCCCAAAGGAACCCTAGCTTTAGCCCACACCATTTCCCTAAATTACCTGCCATTTTCCCTAAGCACAGAGGAGCTAATTGATGGCAGAGGTGAATCTGTCTTCACGTAACCTGATTTGTGGACGTAGGGGAGGTGAGTGTGGGCTGCTTCTGTGTTGGGTGTTCAGAGTACTGGAGGGAACTACGTTCCACACACTCCCACCCTGGTCCACCTCACCGAACTGACTCCTACATGTGGCTGCTTTTCAGCTAAAGGACAGTGGTATCAGTGTCACACACACCCTCGGGCTGGCGGAAACACTCTCCCACCCAGCAATGAGCCTCTCAACCTCACCACACTCAGGTTTGCACCCTGCATCTTGCATCTCTTCCCCTCTCCCACACCTCTCTGCCCAATGGTGGAGCCTGAAGCTCACCAGCCCTGTACTTTATCTAGCAGGGGATACAATGGGGGAACATCACTAGACATGACACCCACCTCCAGCCATTGATCTCGCCAACCAGCATACTCAAATCAAGTAAGTCAGACAGGATTCTGCTGTGATCCATGAGGTTTTCATAGACTGATTTCAGAGCAGATCCCCAGACCTTTCTCCCTAGTCTTTCTTAATTTGGAAGTCCTACTGAAACCTGTCCGCCATGGGAGACCCAACTAGAATCTGTAATATCTGTGACATAGCTTCCAGCATCCCAGCACCATGCAAGATGCCACAGTAGGACAAACTGGCAGAGAGGCAATGGTGGTGGTCATGTGACATTGAGTCAGTTCTTACTCATAGCAACCACAATCACACTGACCCCGACTCATGACAGCCCCATGTGCGTCACAATCCAACTCTTCTCCCTGAGGTTTTCAGTGGCTGACTTTCCAGGAGCAGAACCCCAGGTCTTTCTTCCAAGTACAAGGATCCAAGTTTGGAGCCTGTAACCTTTGGGTCAGAACGCGACTGCTGTCCCAGGGATGCCTTGCCTTATACATCCCTCCGTAAAGACTACATAGCCGGTAGTTACAACCCCTCGAGAATCCTGGTGTAACATTGTAGGATAAGCATTGGAGCATTCACTGAAAAGTCGGGAGTTCAAACCCACTAGCTGCTCCTTGGAAACCCTATACAGGGTCACTATAAGTTGGAACTGACCAGACGGCACTAACAGCAACAACAACCCCTGCCCGCTAACCTTTCTTAGCCTCAGTTTCCTCATTCGTCACATGTCATCCTTACGTTTCCTGGTCCCAGTCTCCTAACTCCATTTTTCTCTCCAAAACAAGAAGATGCTAACACTCTGGCATTGGCCATGGTCCCTGGAGCCAGGAAAGGCCATGGGCCCCACTGCATCTGCAAAATTGTTCTCTGCAGGTGAGGATTCTGTGGGACAAGGTGCACCCTCTCAGTGTGCATGGCGACCAGGGGAGGAGATATGAGGAGAGAATGCCCCCGGGGGGGCTACTCCTTAGGAGAGAAAAAGCAGCTGGAAGATAGCACAATGGTCCACACCTCATTCAGTTTGTGTGTGTCATCTGAGCTGCGATGCCAGCTGCCCTACCAGAATCCATTCACCCATTGCTAAGTCTAAAAAGTAAATCTTTAACCTTGTGCTTTAGACAGCGGCTTGGCCCTCCCTCCTCGTTCCCAGAATACAGCTTTCCTCGGCTTGAAAGCACTGGGTGGTGACCGAGCTAACTGGGGTTACCGCTCCGCCAGCCCACCTGGAGAAGCAGGGAAGAGACTACGTTTTTGACTGCACTCAGCCACCCCCCAAACCACCAGCATCAACGGGATTTGAGTCTGGAGCCGTCCCTGAGGAAACAAGCATGATTTATTAATTTCACTACTTCGGCGGGGCCATTTATCAAAATTCCCTCAACAGTTCAATTAGGAACGGCTTGCCTCCCAAATTGGGGTTGGTTCTGTCATCTCTCCCAGCCAGCTTGTGGTCTGCATGGATGCCCTGACCACCCTTGGTTTGGGGAGTACCGGATAAAATAAATCACAGTTTTCGCTGCACGGAAGCACCACAGAGGAGCTGGGGCAGATAAATGTTTTCCCTTCTCCTCAGCATCTAATTACTGCCCCGATGGAACTGAAGGATGAGACGAGACACTTTTTCCCTACAGTGGGCAGAGCAGCCGTGTTTTCCTGGATGGAGGCCCACCTTGGGGATCGTGTGTTCTTCTTCTGACCTGCACCCCTCTCTCTCACTGGCTGCCGTCTTTCTTAAACATGGCACTCACTGCCCACCCCCCCAGTCTCCCATTGGATTCCAAGCTGCACATGACCCCCACTTCCAGGAACCACGTGGCACCCAAATGAACATTTGCAGACTAAGTGCTTTTCTGCCTTCTCATCACTAGCTCTCCCTAGCTTTCATTTTACTTCCAGAAACATTGTGTGTTTACAGTTTCTACGGCAAGCCATAGGAAAGCACGCCACATCCTCTTCCTTTAAATATCCCCTCCCTGACTTTGCTTCTTTCATCACCTGCTGTGGTTGGTTCCGGCCAAGTCGGCTGCTACTCATAGAGACCCCACATAAAATAGAGCTAAAATCGTCTGGGCCTACACCAACTTCACAACCTAAGTATCCTCGAGTCCCTTGTTCTGGCCACTGCATGCTTTAAGAACCTTCCAATTCCAACCTAGGGGCTCATCTTCCAGCATTGTATCAGACAATGTCCTGCTGACATTCAGAGGGTTTTTACTGACTTCTATTTTAGAACAACAGGCCTTTGGATCACCAGGTCTTTCTTCCTAGCCCACGTTAGTCTTACCCTTTGCCACCAGTTGCTGTTCAGTCAATTTCGGTCCCTGACAGTTCCGCGGGCCACAGAGTAGAACTGTGTTGAGATTTCAGGGGCTGAGCAGATTACTATGGCTGCCTTCTGAGGTTCCTCTGGGTAGACGCCAACCTTTCTGTTAGAAGCCAAGCATGTTTAATGGTTTCACCCTTTATGTTGTTAAGTGTTGCAGAGTTGATTCTGACTCAGCAACCCCGTATATGGCTTTCAAGAAGTGGCTGGTGGGTTTGAACTGCAGACCTTGCAGTTAGCAGTCCAGTGCTTATCCTATAGTGTAACACTAGGATTCATAGTCTGTTTACTATGTGTATGCAGTGTGCGTATATACAGTGTGCATAATGTTGTTGTTAAGTATCCTTGAGTTGGTTCCAACTCAGAGCAACCTTGTATCGGGTATACAAGGAGCAGCTGGTGAGTTTGAATTGCTGACTCTGTAGTTAGCGGACTAACGCTTGACTGCAGGGTATAACCCTACAGGGCCATACTAGGATTGATAGTGTGTCTAGCACTGTCATTGTTGGTAAGTGCTGTGAGCTTGAATTGCTGACCTTGAGGTTCAAATTGACTTTGCAGTCCATCACATTAACCTACAGTGCCACACCAGGACTCTCTATTTGCACACAACGTGTATAATACTGTTGTTGTTAAGTACTGTCCAGTTGGTTCCAACTCAGAGCAACCCCGTATCGGGGGTTTCCAAGGAGCGGCAGAGGGAGGGGGGTTTGAACTGCTGACCTTGCGGTTAGCAGTCCAGTGTTTATCCTACAGCACCACACCAGGAAGCCTCCATCTACTTATTCTTTAATGCTCGGTCATCATCTCCTTTCCCTTGAGTGTGTCCTTCCCAACCTCTCCGCTGGATTGAATGAGGAATCCCTCACTCTACAATGCTCTGACCACAGTCTGATGACATAACACCAATTCTAGGACAGGGGCCACACGTGTCTCTGTCATTGTTGTGTCTCCAGCACCTCACACAAGACACACAAGCATTCTGAGTTCCTGATCCAGATGCTCCAGGTGCTCCCGGTGCTCCTGCGATACTTCTAGAGACTCAGGGACCATGAAATGTTGTTGCCTTACTTTCTGTGGCCCAAGAGAAGGGCTTCCTCTCAAAGGACTTGTATTGAGTTTCTCCTCCAAGAAGGAAGCTTGGGCCCTTGTACGTCACAAGAAACCTAAAGAGCTCTCCCCAGAGCATTAAAGCACCAAGTCATCCTTAGACATCTCCTCTCTGCTGGGGTCACCTTTGGGCTCACTGTCTTCCTCAGAGTGAATGTTCCTCAATCAGTCGTCAGGAGTTCAGATGTAGGAAGGGAGGACTCTGTCTCTCTTTTGAAGAGTGCTGTCAATTAGTCATTGGTTCTTCAAGGGTACAAGCCCCGCCTTCCATGACAGAGACCCAAGTTCAAGTCCCAGCCAGTGTACCTCGTGTAGAACCACCACTTGTCTGCCGGTGGAAGAGGGTGTATTGCTAGAATGCCAGATAGTTTTCAGGAGAGCTTCCAGACAACAATTCAGAAGAATACTTCCCAGTGAAAGAAAACCTATGGAGTGTAATGGTCCCAGCCTCAAACGATCGTGGGGATGGTCTCATGGACTCCCCTGCTGTTATCAGTAATTTTAGAGTCCTTCGTTGGGAAGCATCCCCCCTTAACTAATCTCATCCTGACGCCCTGAACCCACTCACCAATTCAGTCTTCAACATGGTCCTGTTTGCAGCTGTGTAGAGGCCGTCCCTGCGTTTCAAGCCCAGCTCTGTCCACTCTGGTAAATGTCCACACTCCAAGGGGCTGGCCCTTAAGTCCCTACTTCACCAACTGAACGTGACAGTGCCCCAGAGAAGGGACCCTGTGGCTTCTCAGATGTCCCACAGGGTAACTGCTTCTTCACCACCGGAGCCACAGGACCAGCTAAACTCCCCAACATGAATTCACAGTCATTTAATCAAGGCTTGTTCATTACATTTTTAAATCTCTGCTTGAGGACAAAGACCACGTTTTGTCTTGCTCACCACCAGACCCCGGTAATGTGTGAACTATGTCTTCCATAAATATGTGCAAATCAATCAACAGGCAGAGGAATGAGCTAAGATGTTCTGGGCATGGTTTCAAGTTAATTCATTCCACTATTGACTCCCCTGTTGAAAATTTGCCTTTCCAACCCAGATACTGAGTCCTGGTGTGGCACTGAAGGATAAACACTGGAGTGCTAACCACAAGGTTGGGGGTTCAAATTCACCAATTGCTCCTCAGAAACCCTATACAGAAACACTGTGAGTCAGAACGACTGCATGGTGCTTAACCAGCAGATATAAGGAGTCCTGGTGTGGCGCTGTAGGTTAATGCGCCAGACTGCAAAGCTGTTTGAACTGCAGCGCTGGTGGTTCAAACCCACCAACTGCTCCTCAGAAACCCTGTACAGAAACCCTGTGCATCAGAAGGGCTCCATGGCACTAAACAACCAGATATACTGAATCAGAATTTACATTTTAACAAGACCACCCCCACACACACACACAATTCTTACATATACTAGCCTCCCTAACTAGAGCTTTTAGCAAGATTTATATATGCTAGACCTTGAACAATATCCCCAGGTGATTGTTCGACAGCTTGTTGAAATGGAGGTGCTGATTCAATATAATTTGGGGCTGAAATGTAGGTTCTCAGCAGGGAGGTTACAACAGAGGGAAGCCCTGGTTCTGGGACCCTCGAGCTGGGCTTAACTCTGACCCCATGTACGCACAGAGAGCCAGCACTTTACCCCCACCCCACCCAGCACTTTATTCCTGTATCTGGTAGTGGGACCATGAGCAGCCAGGACAACGTCTGCCAGCAATGCCATCTCACGTTGACAGACTTCCATAGTAATTCAACATTATTATGTGTCAAATATAATTTATGGTTTAATACAATGCCAGCTTTATAACAGCATTATTGCTATATATTTACATCTGGAAAAAAATAAATCACAGTGAAATTTCTCCACGTTGAAAGACTTCATCTGGGATTCAGAGCCACACCAACCAACCTTTTTTTTTTCTCCAGCTGAAATCAGGGATGCTTCCCGGCCTCAGAAAAACTGAAATGAGCTGATTGTTTTCTGACCGTATGCATTTCGCAACTTTTTGGCCATCTGTTCATCTGCTGTTGATAAGACCACCACCTTGCCCAGGCTTCTCTCCTTATACTATACAGTATTAACGAAACACCCCAAACAGGACTCTGCTCGTACAGCCAACTGTCTTCCTTGCTTTGCTTTGTTTTTCCTTTTTTGGGTCAAAATGTTATCAGGGATACACCTTTCCATGACAATAAATATAGGTCTGTAGATGTATGTATACCTCATAACTCATGCATACATACTCATATCACTGTCCCTACAGATGGCCAGTTAGGGTATTTTTAATTTTTCATCATAAACAAAACCCTTTGGACAAGTTTGCATATTTGTCCATTATTTTATTTCATTGGAGGAAAATCTTTAAATACATTTCAAATATATGTTTTTAATTGTTTAATTAAAAAGAGTGTACCTTAGCGTAGTGGTTACAAATGGGGCTGCGAACCTCAAAGTCAGCAGTTCGAAACTACCAGCGGTTCCACAGGAGAAAGATGAGGCTTTCTGCTCCTATAAAGATTTACAGCCTTAGAAACCCTGTACAGGGTCACTATGAGTCGGAACCAACTCCACAGCACATAGCCACCACCATCACCACCTTTCCTAAATCTCTACTGACATGAAACTTGTATTCAACCTCTGCAACCCAGATGCCACCTCCTCCGGATGCCCTCCTGATTTCTCCAGCCACACTGCTATACCTTTGGCAGACTTCATTGCTATTTTCCTCTTAAGTCTTTTGTAAAACAAACATTAAATGAGTGTAATTTAACATTTGTAAACTGTATTGCCATACAGCTACCTTGGTACTTCTTAAGTCTTTTTTCAAACAAATATTAAATGAGTGTAAGACTCCTGGAGGGAAGTTGAGCTGTGCCCTGTTCCTCAATGTAAATCCAGTGTCTGGAATGTCCTAAGTATTACAAATGCATGGGTGTCTAGAACGTCATAAACACCACGTATGCAAGGGTGTCTGGAATGTCCTAGACACTACATATGCACGGGTATGTTCTCAGGGGTTATTGCAGGAAGTACCAAACTCTCAGTCTTCAGTTGCAGGTTTTGTAGAAGACACTTTGAGTGTTTCAGGAAAACACTAAGAGAAGCCACAGAAAGGGTTGAAGCAGTTTGTTCTCTGGGATAATGTGTGTGTAAGAGTGTAAGAGAGAGTGAGTGTGGGTGTGTCAGGGCATGTAAGCCTGTATGATGGTGTGAGTGTGAACAAGTGTGGGGGTGTGAGTGTATGTGTCAGGGTGTGTAAGTATGTGCAAGGGTATGTGTGTGTATGTCAGGGCATACAAGCACGTGAAAGGGTGTGAGTGTGTAGGAGTGTGTGTGTCTGTGTTTGAGTTAATGAATGTATGTGTGTGTGTGTGTGTGTATCTGTGAGTTAATGAATGTATATGTGTGAGTGTGTGTGTGTGTGTGAGTGTTTGAGTTAATGAGTTAATGAATATATGTGTGTGTGTGAGTGTGTTAGTGTGAGTGTGTGTCAGTGTGGGTGGATATGAGTTTGTGTGGGTGTATGTGTGTTAATGTCAGCGTGCATGTGAGTGTGTGGGTTAGTGTGTGTGGGGTGTATGCGTGTTAGTGTCAGCGTGCGTGTGAGTGTGAGTATGTGAGCCCACGTGTGCTTTTTTCTCACTCTCACTCTCTTCCTTCCTCCCCTTGCCCCCTGTCCCCTACTTCTCTCCCTCTTGCCAGGGTGCCCTTGAGAAACAGTTGTGGGGAGCTCGATGCTTTTCCAACACTGAAGAACTGCCAAGGGGGCCCCTGTGGCGATTACACTTTCAAGAGCTGCTTGAGCAGGTGCTAACGGCCTAAGAATAAATCGCAGGTCCCACGCACCTGGCACTCAGAGTTCATCCTTGAACCTCAGGATGGATAACAATGTTTGTCTTTAGCACACGGCTCATCTCCCTCACCCCAGATCCTCGCCACTTCACCTCCTCATTGTTAAGTGTCATCAAGTTGGTTCTGACTCATAGCAACCCTGATGAGGGTTCCAAGGAGCCGATGATGGATTTGAACAGCAGACCTTGCAGTTAGTAGTCCAGTGCTTGTCCTATAGCTCCAGCCAGGACTCCCTTAACCTCCTTAGATTGCTGGAACACATCCACTTCTCTTCCTGTTACCACGTCCGCCCCAGATCAGCCTGCCATCATTCTCCACCCCGGATGACTTTGTTAGGCTCCTGACTATTGTCCCTGCTTCCATTTCTCACAGATAAACTTAGAAATGAGAAAAGACAAGAGAAGAAGAGAGTAAGAAGGAGACGGGTGAAGAGAAAGGAGGTGAGTATGGGAAAGATGTACCCAATTCACTGTCATCCCCAAAGACAGATGTAATTCAAATACATGGTCCTATACTCACGGAAGCAGCAGTCAAGAAATCAAATGGCGTATTGCATTAGGCAAATCTGCTGCACAAGACCTTTCTAAACTGTTGAAGAGCAGAGATGTCAGCTTGAGGACTAAGGTGCGCCTGACCCAAGCCATGGTATTTTCAATAACCTCATATGCATACGAAAGCTGGACAGTGAA
>NW_006408620.1:9147591-9163813 GCF_000296735.1 Chrysochloris asiatica | reverse complement strand
GGAGATGGATTGGCCAAGCCTGGCAACAGTAGTGAGGTTGGCCCAGGATCGGGCAGTGTTTTGTTCTGCTGTGCATCGGTCGCTATGGGTCGGTACAGACTCGATGGCACCTCACAACAACAACATTCAGGGGCAGTATCAAATACCAACATCCATCCACCACTGGGAGGAATGCAGAGCCAAATAGGGTTTGATTCTGCTCATCTCTTAATTCTATGTCAAGGAGCGAGCCCTAGTGGTGTACTGGGGTAAGCATTGGACTGCTAACCACAAGGTCAGTGGTTCAAACCCACCAGCTGGCTCAGGAGAAGAACGCGTCACCGTCTCAGAAACCCTACACAGTAGTTGCACTCAGTTCTATAGGGTTGAGGTGAGTCTAGTTTTGGATATTGCTCACTGTCACGAATGAAGCTGACTTAGAAGCCTAGAGGTGGGGAGTCAGAAAGGATGTAAAGTCGTCTTTTTGTTGTAGTTGTTTCTTTTCAAGTGAAGAAACTGGCTCAGAGAGGGAAAGGGGCAGGCTTAGCATCACACAGCATCACCTCAGCAAAGACTGATCCAAGTCTCCCTACGAGCTGCTTCTCCACCCCTGCCTTAGTCTCGCCTCCCAGATAGATGTGCAATTGCCATAGGTAATTGGAAGAGGCATCCATCTCATTTTATGATTAAAAAGGAGCAGAACGGAAACCCATTGTCACCGCACAATTTATGAGGTCATTGTTAGATTCATTACTTGGAGATCTGTGGGTGTAATTAGTGACCCAAATTCAAGTAGATAAAACAGTTAGACCCTTGTTTAAAACCTTGTCTTAAAATTGAGTAATTTCCCCTACACTAGACATCGTGCCTTGGAGGGTCATATTTAATGATCAGACATCCCAGTGTGAGGTGACCCTCAGAGAACAAGAGAAGACTGTAAATTGCAGTCTTACTAATTTGCCCAGCCACTGATGGTCCCTCACCCACCTTGCGTGCTATTTGAGAAGTTGCTAATGATGATCCGTATGTTCTAGACTAGTTTTCACTATACAGAATGTGTTTTGATATTGAACTCATGGCTGGGATGCAGCTATCAATCAGTATTTGTTGAACTATTTGAATGAAGTAATGAAAATGTTACGTCACTTTTTTTTTTGTTTAATTACACACATTTGTTTATTGCAGTGAAAATATATACAACAAAACATTGGCCACTTCAACCATCTTTCTTATTAACGATCTTTATTATTATCCATGAATAATTCAGGAACACTGGTTACATTCTTCCAGTTGTGTGACCATTCCTGTTATCCTTTTCCAAATCATTCCATTATCGCTAATAAAATCTCAGTGCCCTCTAAGCAAAAGCCCTCTCCCACCTGCACCATTACCCTCTTTATTGACTCTTTACAGTATCCTTGAATGTTGGTGGGAGCTAGAACAAATGTGAAAATTCATTTTACAGGAAAGCAGGGATTAAAGAACCATTGGGTTCTTCCACTTTGATTACAAGACTAATATTCTGGTGACTGGTCTCTTGTCCTTGTCCAGTTTTCTCCTCTCTGGATAGCAAGGGTGAGTTCAGGTTATTGAATTTCAGAAGACACACACAAAAAAAACCATGATGTTTTTCTCACACAAATCATTGTCCAGAGAAAGAGCTTATCATTCTGTAAACCCAGTGACCTTCTACATAATGGGCAACTTTTCAAAGTAATTGTAAGGTTGGAGTATCTATGAAGGAGGCATCTGGTGACATCTCACACCCCAACAATCTATGAGCCCAACAGAAAACAGATTTGGGGGAGATGATGAGAAGAGCCCTTGGGGCAGTCATAAATTCTTACCATTTGGACCAAGAGGATTTGGAGATGTTCCAGCTCCCACTTTCTCTGGTAAGAGGTGAGGAACCTGAGGTCCAGATACCACACGGCGCTCCTGTCAGAGCTGAACTGGATTCTGCGCTTCATTTCTTTCAGACACTCTTCCATCTAGATCAGGGTGTCTCAACCCAATATCTTTTACATTCTCTGTGGGGGTGTCCTGTGCACTGTAGGATGCTTAGCAGGATCCCCAGTCTCCACCCACTAGATGGTGGCACTCCCCACCTCAGATGGGGGCCACCAAAAATGTCCCCCCGTCATTGCCCAATGTTCCCTCACTGGAAACATGGGGATAAATCATAGTCTGTCTCAGATATCCAAATCCATCCTGGACGCTCATCAAACTTTCCTTACTACAGTCCTTCTTCCAAAGTATTCCCAACAAGGATTTTCCAACAAGGTGAGGACGCAAATCTATTAAAGTTGGTTCCAGCAGATTCTTATAAATCCCCAGATGTAAATACCTAAGAATCACCTGGGGAATGTGGTAAAAATGTAGATTCTGATTCCCTATGGCTAGGGTGAAAAGGCAAATTCTCAGCAAGGGGTCCAACAGCTTGGAAATGCAGGCTGTTTCTACTTGAGTGTTACAGAAATTACAGAGATGGGGTCTTAATGTTTTTCAGCATGAGAACTCACTTGTCAGGATACCCAACTATAGCTGAACTCCCACGGACTAACTCACAGAAAACAGACCCATCAGGGTTTGATGTAGAAACCAGATGCCAATGTATTCTTGTAGAAACAAGCTGTTGTACAGATTTCAAGGATGATAGAGTCACATTCACACCTGACTGCTATTAAGTAAAAATTAAAATAAAAATAAAAAGTGGCTTTGCAGTCCAGCCCACAGCACCATGGAAATAATGACAAACTCAGATTGTAAACAACAGGCAACTGGGTCTAGCTAGATTCTTCAATCAAGTCAACAGCATGAAAAACTAAATGCAACAAACCTGTAATAAAATAAGAGACTAAAGACAACTGAATGCAACACATGACCCCTCATTTGATCCTGGATTAAAATCTAAAATATAATTTAAAAAAAAAAAAGTAACATTACACACCAGAAAGTTATTTAACGAAGATGGACTGGAATCCAAGGAAGACATCTTTTTTTAATCATCTTAATTATTCATACCACTGATTTATGCCAACTTGAAATCTCCATGTGCATTCTAAAGAGCCACAGTGCCAACATGCATTTCTCTACTTATTCACTCACTTGTGTATGCACAGAATTCTCGCATGATGCAGAAAGGAAAATGGTAACCAACAAGGCAGCCCCAGGGTTCATTTCTGTCCATGTGCCAGCAAAATCTCTCTCACACCCACCATCCTCCCCATCTTCCTTAGCACCACCTTTTTCCTGGGCCCGTATCATCTGTACTAGATAACTCTCCTGTCCCAGCCTTCCCTCTCATGCCAGTCCTTGAATTATCAGAAGAAGCATAGCTCTAGAGTGTGAAGTCTGTTCATGGAATTCCATAAATGTCAATGGCTTCTTCCCATTGCCTCCATAATGCCCAGACTCTTGATCCTTTGCACACACAGTGTCAAATTGCTCAAACACAATTACCTCTCTCAATGCCATACATAGTTACACTCTTCAAGGCTTGATTCAGGATCACTCACCCTCTCCAGCAGTTTCCAAAACTTCAGGCTTGGTTACATTGCCCCTATCGTATCTTTCCACAGCACCCTGGTTGTGGCACGCATGACACCAATTTACTCATTACCTATACCATAGGACTCCTGGTGTGGCACTGTGGGATCAGCTCTGGACTGGGAGCCACAAGCTCCCAGTAATTCAAATCCACAAGCTGCTCCTTGGAAACCCTATCCAGTCTCGCTATGAGTCAGAACCAACTCAACCTGGCACCTAACAACAACAAGCTAGAACTTAGAGCAAGGGTGGGGAAGCTTTGTGCTGGCCAGTATTTAAAACATCAATCGTGGGCCATACAAAACTATCAACTTAAAAATTAGCCTGCTATATTTGGTCAAACAACTAATTAACTCATCAAGATTGGAGGAAGGCTCATTAACAACCTGCGATATGCAGATGATACAACCTTGCTTGCTGAAAGTGAAGAAAAATTAAACTACTTACTGATGAAGATCAAAGAGCACAGCCTTTGGTATGCATTGCATCTCAATGTAAAGAAAACAAAAATCCCCACCACTGGACCAATAAACAACATTCTTATCAACGGAGAAAAGATTGAAGTTGTCAAAGACTTAACTTGGATCAACTATCAACACTCAAGGAAGCAGCAGTCAAGAAAACAAACAATGCATTGCATTAGGCAAATCTGCTGCACAAGACCTTTTTAAAGTGTTGAAGAGCAAAGATGTCAGCTTGAGGACTAAGGTGTGCCTGACCCAAGCCATGGTATTTTCAATAACCTCATATGCATGTGAAAGCTGGACAGTGAATAAGGAAGACCATAGAAGAATTGATGCTTTTGAGTTATGGTGTAGGAGGAGAATATTGAAAGTGCCATGGGCTGCCAAAAGAACCAACAGATCTGTGTTAGAAGAAGTGCAGCCAGAGTGCGCCTTGGAGGCCAGGATGGCCAAACTTTGTCTCTCATACTTCGGACATACTATCAGGGGGACCAGTCATTGGAGAAGGGTATCATGTTTGATAAGGTGGAGTGTCAGAGAAAAAAAGGAAGACCCCCAGCGAGATGGATTGGCCAAGTGGCAGCATCAGTGGGCTCAAGCGTGGCTATGATAGTGAGGTTGGCCCAGGATTGGGCAGTGTTTCGTTCTGCTGTGCATAAGGTCACTATGAGTTGGTACCGACTCCATGGCACCTAACAACAAAAACGTGAGTCCTGGTGTGGTGCTGTGGGTTAATGCGCCAGACTGCAAAGCCATTTGAATTGCAAGATCGATGGTTCAAGTTCACCAGGTGCTCCTTGAAAACCTATACAGGGTTGTTATAGATCGGAACCGATTCGATGGCACTTAACAACAACAATGTGAGCCTGGTAGAATCCTGGTGTGGTGCTGTGGGCTAATGCACTGGATTACAAAGTTGGCTTGAACTGCAAGGTCGGTGGTTCAAGCTCACCAGTCACTTCTCGGAAACCCTATACAGGGTCACTCTGGGTAGAACCACCTGGGCAGAACTTAACAATGTGAGCCTGGAGTCTAACGGAGTCCTGGTGTGGTGCTGTTGGTTAGTGCACTGAACTGAAAAGTCAGTTTGAACCATAGGTCAGCAGTCGGTGGTTCAAGTTCACCAACTGCTCCTCAGAAACCCTATCCAGGGTCGCTATGGGTCAGAACCGACTCTATGGCACTTAACAACAACAATGTGAGCCTAGTGTGGCACTGCTGGTTAATGCATTAGACTGCAAAGTCGGTTCAACTGCAAGATCAACGGTTCAAGTTCAAACTCATCAGCTGCTCCTCATAACTCTCTACAGGGTTGCTATGAGTCAGAACTGACTCAAAGGTACAAAAACAACCGCAACAATATATTGGGAGTCTTGCTGTGGTACTGGAGAATTAGCACTGGACCATAAGGTCAGTTTGGACCACAGGGTCAGTGGTTCAAACTCACCAGGATCACTATAAGTCTACACCAATATGACGGTACACAACCACCACCATCACCATGCCTTAGAGGGCTCTGCAGGACAAACACTGGACTTCTAACCCCAGGGTCGGCAGTTTGACCCCACTAGTTGCTCTGCAAGAAAAAGATGAGCCTTCCTGCTCCCACAAAGCTTTACAGCCTAGAAACCCTATACAGGGTCACTATGAGTCGAAACCGATTCCATGACGCTGAGCAACAACGTCTGAGAAGCAGGGATGGCAAGACTTCGTGTGTACTTGAGACATGTGATCTGCAAAGGCCACTCCTTGGGAAGGACACATGCTTAGAAAAGGAGAGGATCAGTGGAAAGGAGGAAGACCTTCAACAAGACGGATTTACACAGTGGCTGTAAAAGGGGTTCACACAGAGCAACAATTGTGAGGATGCCACAGGACTGGGCAGGGTTACGCTCTTTTGTACACTGGGTCACTAAGTCAGAACCAACTCAACACTACACAACAACAACAACAAAGGCGCACACTCAGGGTATTTGGTAAGGAACCATGAGCTGGTCTTTAAAATAAAACTAGGAAGGACAGATGTATCTTACAAGTTTCCATACCTTCTGTTCTAGTTCTTTATCCGCCCGAGACATCTCTCCTTGTTGGAAGCCCTTTCTCCTGACGAAACTCTTCCCATAAGCCATTGCAGCAGAGCCAGTATGCCAAGAAGTCACTGTGAGGCAGCTAATCACCCGTGAGCCCTGGCTCCATCAGGGGAAACCAGGTGCCTACAACCAGGAAAACAGCAACCAACTCAAGTCCTTGGGCCCGGACTTCAGTCAGAACCTCCAGGGGTCCCACTTGGGGCAATGGAATAATCCACGTTGCAATTACCTTGCAGGAGAAAACAAGAAGGGGATGTTTGAGAGGAAGAATTCATCTCTCTAGGTTTTATAGCTCTGGTTTGTGCGGTTTTGATCTGTGTGCTGTGTTAAATGGCTGATCTATGCCTCAGTTGGCTGTTCAACACCTTCTGACCTCCGGGAGGGTGGAACTCACAATCCATCCTCCACTCGGGTGTCCTCTCCAGTCATGCATACAGAGTGCTGAGGATGTTGGGGATGGCTGTGCACATACGTCTGGTCGCTGTACTTGGGTCTGGGTTGGTCTACAACGACTTCCTATTTGCTGTAGTTGTGTTGTGGTTTTGTATGTGAATTGTCAGCCTAGAATTCAGGTTGTAAGTTCCTCCCTCTAAACGATGGTCTTCATGAGGGCCCCCACTGTATGTGGTGATTATTCTTCAGCCCTTTCTTAACCACAGTTGTCTGACAAGTGTTACATGTTATTTGACATTTGGGGGTGGGGGGCAGTGATAGCTCAGTGAGTCATTCTGCCTCCCAGACAGGAGACCCTGTTCCACTCCGAGCCAGTGTACCTCATGAGAAGCTACCACCAATCTGTGAGTGGAGGCTCACAGGCTGCGAGGATGTGAAGCAGATTAAGACAAGGAAGAAATGCCTGGTGATCTACTTCTGAAATTCAGCCAGTGAACCCTTATGGGTCACAGTGGTCTGATCTGCAACTGACTGTCAGGATGATGCAGGACCAGACTGAGATTTGTTCCACTGCATGATGTTTCCGTGAGTCAGGGACACCAGCTTGTGGTGGCTAACAATGGTATTATTATATTATTATTATTATTATATTTTTATTATTGCTTGTTGTTCTCTATAGTCAAGAATGGGGTGGGTAGTGAATTTTCACAGGGTAACCTCCTCAAGAGTCACAGCCCTCCCTGGATACATAGACTGGGATGCTTAGGAGAGATGAGGAGGAGGGCCGAAGCTAAATACCATGGAGTTCAGACTCGGCCACTTACTAGTCATGTAAACTAGAACTCACTCAATTCTGAGCCACGGTTTCTCATCTACAAACTGGGGACGGTAACAGAGTGGAACCTGTCAGAGCTGGAACTTGTGGGGACCACCTTGGTTTTCCAGGTCTCCCAGGCTTCCCACCTTGGGCAGAGTGTCGTTTCTACTTCTCTGCTACTCCTGGTTATTGCTAAGCGTCATCAAGTCGGTTCCAACTTGTAGCGACCAGTATAGGGATTCCAAGAAGCAGCTTGTGGGTTTGAAGTGCTGACCTTGCAGTAAGTGGTCCAGTGCTTATCCCAGAGCACCACACCTGGGCTCCAAGGACCAGGTAATTGCTGTTGTTGATAAATGTCATGTTCATACTCATAGCAACCATGTATAGGGTTTCTGAGGAGCGGCTGGTGGGTTTGAACTGCCAACCTTGTGGTCAGCAGTCCAGGGATTATCCCATAGTGCCACACCAGGACTCCGAGGACAAAAGGTGTTGTTGTTAAGTGCCACTGAGTCAGTTCTGACTCATGGTGATCCTGTCTAAGGTTTCTATAGGGCAGCAGGTGGGCTTGAACTGCTGACCTTGGAAGAACAGTCCAGGGCTGATCCCACAGTGCCCACAGGGAAACACTTCACATCTTCCTTCTCTGATGGGTTTCCGTCTTACACAGATCCTGGCTTTGGCAGGTTTTACTGTACTTACTGTTGTGAAGTGTCATGGAGTCAGTCCCAACTCATAGAGACCCTGGATAGGGTTTCCAAGGAGCAGCTGGTGGGTTTGAACCACCAACCTTACGGTTAGCAGTCCAGTGCTTATCCTAGAGTGCCACACCTACTTAATACATAGTAAGTATTCAAGTTTCACTAAAGGAGAGGGGACAGCTTGTGACTGAAGACGATGAGCTCCCCCTCACATATTTTGTCCCCTCACAGCATGGACTGGGTGTCGACGGGAGTGTGTGTGTGTGTGTGTGTGTGTATGTGTGTGTGTGTATGTGTGTGTGTGTGTGTGTGTGTGAATGATGCCTGGAAAAGAAATGGCCTAGGAGGCAGTGTTTCCATGGAGAAAGCATTCAAATCAACACAACCCACCACATAAATCAACACAAATCAACACAATCAACCAACACCACTGAAAGAAAGAAAGGGAGTGAATTCTGGGTCCCCTGGTCACTGTGTAATCTCTCTGATGTCTACTTTTCTGACTTTCAGATGCAAGATGAACATATCTGCTTCACAGTGACGAGATGATGATGCAACAGGACATGAAATGGAGCCACAGGATAGAGAGTCAGGTAAATAGGAGAGTCTCCGCATCCTGTGCAGCTGCTATGAGACACTGCACAACTGACTGAGATTCTCAGAGGCTCAGGAGAAGGGCCAACGTCTCTACCTGGCAAGGAGCGAGAGACACACAGATGGCAGATAGATAGATAGGTAGTAGGTTGCTGTTGTTGTTGTTAAGTGCCATAGAGTCAATTCCGACTCATAGCGACCCTGTATAGGGTTTCCAAGGAGCAGCTGGTGAGCTTGAACCACCAACCTTGCAGTTCAAACGACTTTGCAGTCTGACGCATTAGCCCACAGGTAGGTAGGTCGATATGTATACACCAAGCTAGAGAAACATATATAATTGTTGTCAGGTGCCATCAAGTCAGTTCAACTCAGAGCAACCTTATGCACAACAGAAGGAAACACTGCCCCGTCCCGAACCATTCTCAGGTTACACCGGATGCTCTTCATCATGCTTCAATATTCAGTGTTCTGGTGCTGACAGTGTTCCACTGCCATTCAAAAGGTTTTCAGTGGCTACCCATTCAGAAGTGGTCTATCTCTCCTTCTTCCTAGTCTGTCTCAGTCTGAAAGCTCAGCTGAAACGTGCTTATCATGGGTGACCCTGCTGGTACTTAAAATACTAGCGGTAGAGTGTCCAGCATTACAGCCACATGCAACCCACCGCAGTATGGTAAACTGACAGGTGAGTGGTGGAGGAAGAGGATAATTGTGAATTATAGATAGATATGAATGATCGATGATTGATGGATGATTGCTAGGTAAAAAGATGAGTGACAGATCTGATTGACAGGTGATTGTTGTTGCTCTTAGGTGCCATCGAGTCGGTACCGACTCATAGTGACCCTATGCACAACAGAACAAAACTCTGCCCAGTCCTGGGCCAACCTCACAATTGTTGCCATGCTTGAGCCCATTGATGCTGCCACTTTGCCAATCCATCTCACTTGGTGTCTTCCTCTTTTTCTCTGACCCTCCACCTTACCAAACATGATATCATTCTCCAGCGGCTGGTCCCTCAATACACTATGTCTGAAGTCTGAGAGATGATAGATGGATAAATAATTGATAGATGATAAATATAGACATTATCTGGTAGTGGTTATGTGCCATGGAGTCAGTTCTGACTCATAGCGACCCTGTATAGGATTTTTGAGGCTGTAAATCTTTACGGGAGCAGAAAGCCTCATTTTTCTCCCACAGAACAGCTGGTAGATTCAAACTGCTGACCTTGAGATTCGCAGCCCACCTGGTAACCCAGTATGTTACCAGGACTACTTTAAACATTATCTATTGCTGTGTAAAATATTCCCCTCAAACTTAATCACTTACTAACCTTTTGAGTTTAGCATCGCTCATTAGGAAAATCAATTTCAGATTCTCCCATGCTGTTGTACGTACCTGGTGGTGGTGTTGTTCAATTGTTTGACTGCTAACAAAAAGGTCAGTGGTTCAAACCCACCAACCACTCTGAGTGAGATGCAGCAGTCTGCTTCCATAAAGGTTACTGCTTGGAAATTCTTTGGAGCAGTTCTCTTCTAGCTGGGAGAACAGCAACGGGTTTGGTTATATGAACAACAATTCACTCCTTTGTCTCTCTGAACGACATCCCATTGTATGGCTGCAGCATGATCTTTATCCATTGCCCTGGTGAAAGACCTCTGGGGGCTTTGAGGTTCAAGCTAATATGGATAAAGCTGCACGCACATTCGTATTGCTGCAAACATTTCCCATGTCACAGTCTCTGTGGGTAGGGAGTCTGGGGGCAGCTTCACTGAGCACCTCTGCTGGAGATCTCTCACAAGGCTCCAATCCAGGTGTTCCACCGGGCTGCAGCCTCTTCTGACGGTTCAGCTGAGGAAGGTCTGCTAGTGTGGTTGTTGCTAGGATTCAGATCCTCATAGACTGCAGTCTCTAGTTGTCTGCTGGCCTTCAGTCCCTAGCCTCATGGGCCTCGCCAAAGGACAGCTCAAAATATGGCAGGTTGCTTTTCATCACGGTGGACAAGGGAGAGACAAGGAGCAACAGTACAATGCAGAAACCACAGGCTCCTTGTAGGCTTTTCTTAGAAGCAATTTCCTGTCATTCTGTTGTCTTCTACTGGTGAGAAGCAAATCCCTGGGTCAATTCCACACTCAAAGGAAGAACGTCCACAACAGTATGAATACTAAGAGATCACTAGGGTCAACAGAGGGATGGCCTGCCTCTATGCTGGGAACTATGAAAATGCTTGCCTGCTCACTGGAAGATCAGCAGTTCAAACCCACCAGCGGAGATGCAAGAGAAAGGTTGGCAGCCTTAAAAATTCTATAGGCCAGTTCCACTCCATCCTGTAGGGTCGCTATGAGTTAGAATCATCTCAACAGCTCACAACAACAGTAACCAATAGGTAGGCCATTAAAATCCTCCTGCTGGTGCCATTGAAGAAAAGTCTGGTGATCTGCCTCCTAAGATTGCAGCCTTTGAAAACCTCATGGAGCACAGTTCTACTCTGACACCCATGGGGATACCATGAGTGGGAGTCGATCCAACATCAATGCGTTCTTTGGTTTGGTTTGTTCTGTTACTTTGTGAAGCCCATTGAATCCACTGCGATAAGAAGGCAGCTCCTTCCTCTCTATCTTCCAGTTTTTATTGATTGTTTGTTTTTGTTTTTGCACCCATACTCATTTCCCATGGCTTTGGGGTGGAGTGGTATGGAATGGCGTAAAACTGGTATAGAGTGTGGAAGAGGAAATGAAGGAAGGCTTTGGATGATGAACCAGGGAGAGGTAAGCCTCCAGGTTGTTGGGATAAGACCTGAGCTTTTCACATTGCACATTCTCTCTGTGCACAGCTGCAAAATGGAGTCACCAACTCAGAAAATTAAATTTCATAGAAAGTTGGCCAAGGCGCCAGTTCCCTCTCCCTTTTTACAGCAAAACGTGGAAAGATCTTTAATTGTTGCAACTGTTGAGTTGTTTTGAGACAAGATTTTTGGGGTGCCTACGTCCCTTCTTTAGAGAGGTTCACAAATGTAATGCACTCAAAGCAGCTGAAATGAGGTTAAGAGCTGTTTGCAGTCAAGTGATCAAACCGTCAAAAGATTTGCATCAAGTAGAAATAAAGACATACAAGGAGGCACACATGCAAATAGACTGAAATGTTTCCAGACACTAAGTGTGGGGGCTTTCCAGAAGAAGCTCTCAACCAGCAATGTTCCTTCAACAGAAGATTTAGTGTCCTGACCCCACCACCCGCTCTCTCTTGGATGAATTCCTCCATTACATTATTGAAATGCTCATAAGATAAAGGTTACTTCCATCCTAAGGATATCTTCCACCTTTTCCAAACCATACTATTAAGTTGTATGAGCTCCTTGGGGTTAGACCACCATAACTGAGAACGTATGCTAGTGTGGCTCGCCTGGAGTTAAGCTCATTTAAAATCGGGAATACTGTGGAGAAAGTTACCGGGGCTAAGATAAGGTTAACGAATTAAAATCTCAGCAATGAACTTACCTCCAAAGTTTCAGAAATAATTAGCCCTTGGAAGGGCATCATTTGTTCATTCCATTTGCAGGCTACATCCTCCCCATCTCTGGATGCTTGAGAATGGAGAGACAGAATGAGGAATCTGTATTCCATTTTTCAGTTGTGTACCTTTGAGAGTTAAGTCTCCATGTATGCTCAGTATATGTACACACCACCACCTGTCTGTCAGTGTCTCGCATGTTGCTGTTGTGTTGAAAGCTATGCCACCAGTATTTCAAATACAAGCAGTATCACCTGTGGTGGTCAGGTTTCAGCAAACTTCCAAACTAAGACAGACTAGGAAGAATGGACTAGCTATTCTATTTTTGAAAGTTAGTCATTGGAAACCCTACACATCATGACACAATATTGTCTGATACCGTGCTAGAAGATGAGCACAAACATACAATCATGAAGACAATAATGTTGGCAGGTACCATCAAGTCGGTTCCAACGCATAGTGGCCTATGTACAATAGAACAAAACAGTGCCCAGTCCTGTGACATCCTCACAGTCATTTCAGTGTTGGAGCCCATAGTTACAGCCACTGTGTCAGTCCATCTCATTGAGGGTCCTCCTCTCTTTTGAGGACCCTCTACCAAGCTTGATGTCCTTTTCCAGGGACTGGACATCCTGATGACAAGTCCAAAGTATGGGACATGAAAACTCCCCATTTTTGCATCTAAAGAGCACTTCGGCTGTATTTCCTCCAGCATAGATTTGTTTGTTCTGTTGGCAGCCTGCGGGACTTACAATATTATTTGCCAACACCATAATCCAAATGCATCAATCGGTTCACCCCACCAGGTAAAGAACCATGATCAGCTGAGGTGTCGGCTGAGGGATTATGGAATGGGTGGTGAAAGGAAGCCATTCTAAAACCAGCTATTGCCACGTGACCAGTTGCAGAAATGAGGGCTGTAATTGTTATGAGAATGTTTTCCTTATATGTGTGCAAATATTCTTGTTTTGGTCACTTAAAAATTAATATGTTCATGGTGTTAGTGCATTTTCAGTTGTATGTGTGTTAGTTGTATCCTGTTAGATACAAGTATGGCTTTACGATCCTCTTTATTTAGAGATATTGTATGGTTTAAGGAGATATGGAAAAATACCAAGTTGACAAGGGGTGGACAGTGATGGTTAAGGATTTGTGTCAACTTGGGAGGACCATGATTTTCAGTGAATTGACAGTTAAGGAGTAGTAATCCACCTTGATGAGATCTAATATAACTTAACCACTTCCATGATGAGGTCTGCTATGAGCAGCCAATCAATTGAAAGGACGTTTCCTTAGGGGTGTGGCCTGAGTCCAGGACACATATTGGACACTTGGGCAAAGCTTGCTGCTTTTCTGCTGGGTCTGGAATCTGCCTCATCATCTGGCCTCTAGTTCTGAGGACTTGAACCAGCGGTCTATCATATTGCCTGTGAATCCTAGGAGTTGTCAGTAGTCTTCCATCCTACCTGTGAATTCGGATCCATTCACCTCTGCACACAGAACTTGCTGTCTCACCTGCTGATCTTGGTGCATCAGCTCCTACAGCTGCATGAGTCAGGAGAAGCCTCCAGTCTGACATCTGATCCCCAGCCTTAGAACCTGCCTCTACACCTGAGTGAACCATTTCCTTGATTTAAAACTCTGTGATGACTGTGTGTGTTTCACTGGCTTAGCTTCTCGAGAAACCCAGCCTAACACATTTGAAATATGAAATAGTGGTATGGCACTGTAGGATAAGCACTGGACTGTGAGCCACAAGTTTGGCAGTTCAAACCTACCAGCTGCTCCTCAGAAACCCTACTCAGGGTTGTTATAACTTGAAACCAACTCAACAGCAGCTAACAACAACAGAATACAATGCATCTTTCATATAAATGGGATCGTGCACTTATGTGACATCATCTGTGGCAAGCGCGTTTCATTCCACGTAATGTTTTCAACATTCATCCATGTGGCACTGTATTGGATAAGCTAACCTTGGAAGGGTCACACCATCTCTTTTGCCATATTCAAGGAGTCCTGGTGTGGCACTGTGGATTAATGCACTGGACTGCAAAGTTGGTTTGAACCACAAGGTCGGTGATTTAAACTCACCAGTCTCTCCTCGGAAACCCTATATAGTATCACTTTGGGTTGGAACCAACTCAATGGTACTTAACAACAACATTGGTCACACGAGAACTACACTGCTAATCTTAATAAAGGTTGTTTGTTCAGATCTACCCAGAGCCTCTCAGGGAGGAAGCCCTAGTACTCTGCTTCTGTGATATTTACCATCTAGAAAACCATAGGGGGCCGTTCTACACAGTCACGTGGTCACTGTAAGTCAAAATTGATTACATGACACCCAACAACAACAACATTAGTCACACAGTTCAACCCTGGTGCACTCTGGGAGGGTTAATACCCTAAGGTTGGGACATCGGGGTCATCCTTGAGGCTGCCCACAACATTTCTCTTTGTACCTACTGCTCTTTGAACCTCTGCTGACAAACTGACATGCAGATTTGCCAGTAGCAAGGTTAGACGATTTTGTCTTGGGTGTTATGTTTAATAGACATAGAGAGGCCATGGCTGTGGTATTCCTGCCAAATAGCAAATTAAAACAGCATTTGAAAACTGCAATTAGTACTCTTTTCGCTGAGAAGGTCTATTCTGCTTAATGATCTACATGCCAGCACATTCCACGTGTAAGGGTGAAGTGCCTCAGACTAAGCCGACTCCCTGAACTGTTAGAGCAGCTTCAAAACCTATCAGCAAATTGGTCATCATGCGAATTGGCTAGAAGCAAACCTTCAGGAGGTATTGGTGGACTCAAAAGGCAGATCCTCATAATGACAAGAAGGTAAGCAGTGGACTACAGGAACCTGTGCTCTTTATTCTCACCTCTCGTCTGTCAGTGTGTCACCCTGTGGTGGCTGTCATGGTGGAAGCTTTGCTACCAGGATTTTAAACACCAACAGAGTCAGCCTGGTAGACAGGTTTCAACCGAGCTTGCGGTCTAAGACAGACTAGGGAGAAGGAGAGGAGACCACTTCTAAATGTTTAGTCACTAAAAACCTTATGGATAGCGGTGGACCACTGTCAGATATAGTGCCGGAAGATGAGTCCCTCCAGTTGGAAGGCACTCCCACCACAACTGGGGCGAAGAGGCCTCCCCAAAGTAGAGTCGACTGTGATCTTGGGAATACAGTAAACCTCTCAGGGCCTTCATTTTCTGATGGGGCACAACTCAAAATAAGGAGAAACAGCTGCAAATACCCATTAGTAATCGGAATGTGAAATGTACAAAGTATGAACCTAGGAAAATTGGAAGTTGTCAGAAATTAAATGGAATGCATAAAGATTGATATCCTAGGCATTAGTGAGCTGGAATGGACTGGTTTGGCCCATTTTGAATTAGACAATCACATGGTTTACTATGCCGGGAATGACAAATTGAAGAGGAATGGTGTTGGCATTCATCGTTAAAAAAGAGTATTTCAAAATCTATCTTGAAGTACAAGATTGTCTGTGATAGGGTAATATCCTAACGCCTACAAGACAGGCCAGTTAATACCGCTATTATTCATATTTACACACCAAACACTTAAGTCAGCGATGATAAAATTGAAGAATTCTAGTAACTTCTTCAGTCTGAAATTGATCAAATATGCAATCAGGATGCATTGATAATCGCTGGTGGTTGGAATGTGAAAATTGAAACAAAGAAAAGGATTAGGTGTTGGAAAATATGGCTTTGGTGATAGAAATTATGCTGGAGATCACATGATAGAACAATGACTTCTTCATTACAAATACCTTTTACAGCAGCATGAAAGGTGTCTACATGTGGACCCCACCAGATGGAATACACAGGAATCAAATGGACTCTATCTATGAGAAGAGATGATGGAGACCCTAAATATCATCAGCCAAAACTAGGCCAGGGTCAGACTATGGAACAGACCATCAATGACTCCTATGTAAATTCAGACAGAAACTGAAGAAAATTAAACAAGTTCAAAACAGTCAAAATATGACCTTGACTATATCCATTTGAATTTAGAGACCATCTCAAGAACAGATTTTATCCATTAGACACTAAATGACTGAAGACCAGTTGTGGGATGAGATTTTTTTTTTTTT
>NW_006408620.1:9133328-9146331 GCF_000296735.1 Chrysochloris asiatica | reverse complement strand
AGTAGACAGGGATGGGCAATTTGGACATTGGCTACCCAAAATGGGAGGGCTTCAAAGACAAGAAGTGACTGGCTTACAAGCTTTCAAGAGGGAATGTAGATCCAGATCCAGATGGCATAGAGGAAGGTAGAATCTCCACTGAGTAGTATCCAATCTGTCTAGGCAGGGTTGATGAAAGGAAATGTGGATAGGTCTCTTGTGATACAATAGTGAATAATTGCTACCAGGACTGATTGTGAGGGTTGGAAATGTAAAGGTAGACGTTTTGTAGCAAGAAGGGGAGTGTTTAACTTTGCAGTCTAGAAGCGGAGGTCCCTGGGACCATCAAGGGAGAAAAGCGGAGTGCAGGATCCTACCCAGAGAAGCAGTGATACCAGAGATGGAGGCAGAGACAATGACATGGAGAGATGGAGCAGCTGGGGACTTTAGACCCAGAGAGGGAGAGGGACTGTGTGCTGGCAACTGGGGGGCAGGCTTGTAGGGTATACCCTTTGGTTGGTTGATGATGCATGGAGGGGATTGTAACCATGGCAATAAAACGATATATGATAGGACAAATGTAAAACTAATGTTCTCCCATGTAAACTATCACATAATTCACAATAAAACATTTTTTTTTTTTTAATGGTTGCAGTGGGACATTGAGGGAAGTTGTCAGAAATGCAAGCTGGATTTAGAAGAGGACTTTGGAACGAGAGGTATCAGTGCTGACATCAGATGAATCTTGGCTAAAAGCACAGAATACCAGAAAGATATTTACTTGTGATTTATTGAGTATGCAAAAGCATTCAATTGTATAGATCATAACAAACTATGGACAACGTTGCAAAAAATGGGTATTCCAGAACAATTGTGCTCATGAGGAAACTGTTCATAGACCAAGAGGCAATCCTTTGAACAAAACAAGGTGGTAATGAATGGCTTAAAATTAGGAGAAGTGTACACCTGGATTGTATCCTTTCACCATACTTATTCAATCCATATGCTGAGCAAATAATCTGAGAAGATGGATTATATGAAGAAGAAGTGGCTTCAGGATTGGAGGAAGACCAAGTAACAACCAGTGATATACAGATGAAACAACCTTGCTTGCTAGAAGCGAAGAGGATTTTAAAATGCTTTCTGATGAAGATCACAGAATCTTGCCTTCTGTATGGATTATACCTCAATGTAAAAAAAAAAAAAAAAAAAATTAATCCTCACAAATGGATCAATAAATAACATCATCAGAAACAGAAAGGATTGAAGTTGTCAAAGACTTCATTTTGCATGAATCCACAGTTAACATTCACAAAAGTGGTGATGATGATTGTGTGGTGTGGAGTCGGTTCTGACCCATAGCAACCCGGTTTCCAAGGCTGAAATCTTTATAAGAGTAGAGAGCCTCATCTTTCTCCCACAGAGCAGCTGGTGGATTTGAACTGTTGACCTTGTCATTAGCAGCCCAATGCATAACTCTCTAAACCACCAGGCCTCCTTACTCTTGGAAGTAGCAGTCAAGAAATCAAACGATGTATTACATTAGGTAAATCTGCTGCAAAGGGCTTCTTTAAAGTGTTCAAGAGTAAAGATACCACTTTGAGGACTCAACTGTGCCTGATCCAAGCTATGGTATTTTCAATCAGCTCATATGCATATGAAAGTTGGAAGGTGAATAAGGAAGACTGTAGAAGAATCACTTCAGTTGAATGATGGTGCTGGTGTATAATAATGGAAGTAGTATAGACTACGAGAAGAACAAACAATTCTGTCTTGAAAGATGTACAGCCAATATGCTCTTTAGAACTCATGATAGCCAAGACTTTGTTTCTCATTCTTTGGACATGTTGTCAGGAGAGACCAGTCCCCTGAGAAGGACCTCATGTTTGGTAAAGTGGAGGGTCAGCGAAAGAGGATGACCCCCAATGAGATGGACTGACACAGTGTCAGCAGCAATGAGCTCAAACGTAATAACAGTTGTAAGGATGGCTCAGGACTGGGCTGTGATTTGTTCTGCTGTGTATAGGGTCACTATGAGTCAGAACCAATTCGATAGCACCTAGAAAGAAAGATCTCCTTCCAAAATCTAGTCAATGGAAACCCTATGGATTACAACAGAACAATGTGCAATATGGTTCTGGAGGAGCCAGTGAAAAAGAAGACCCCCCATACACACACCCCAGTGATAGGATAACATAGTTGCAACAACAGTGGATTCAAACATCATCACAAATGTGGTGATGGTACAGGACTGGGCAGTGTTTCATTTGGTTGTGCAGAGGGTCACACTGAGCCAGAACCAACTCTACAGCACATCACAACAACCACCATCTGATCATTAAACTACAGGCTCCATGAAAACAGGGATCGTATCTGTCTTGCCCCATTTCTGTACCTCCAGTACTCATCACAGTGTCTAAGACATAGAGATGCTCAACAAATATCTGTTGAATTGATATAGTAATGAAGAAGGGCTAGACCAAGAATCCATGAATCACAGAGCCTGTACTGTACCCCATTTTCGTAAATGAAATTGTATAGGGGTCTAACCGTGGCAGCTTTCACACGACAACAGCTGGGTTGAGTATTTGTGACTGAGACCCTCTGACCCACTAAACCGACAATATTTATTATCTGATCCTTCACAGGATTAGTTAGCTGACCCCTGAATTAGATACCAGTGCTTCTTAAGAAGCAAAACAGGAAGCATGAAAACAGAAAAGTTTTAGAAGAAATAAAAGCTCCACCCATTGGACACCTGGTATGGTGCTACAGGATTAGCACTGGACTGAGAACCACAAGGTTGGCAGTTCAAACCCACCAGCTGCTGCTTGGAAACCCTATTCAACAGAGGTGGGGAACATCCAGCCTACAAACTATACAAGGGCCGTGAAATCATTGGGTCTGCTTCTGCCAAGGCAACTGCAGTTCCAGCCATCACATTACACATGAGTTAATTATATAACCAAATATAGCAGGTTGAATTTTAGGTTAAGAATTTTGTGTGGCTTGTGAATGACATTATAAATTTGGGCAGATAAAAGGTTCTCCATTTCTGTGGATATCCATCAGCTACATGCTCAAATTTCTGATATAAGTAATTCTCAAATTGAGCACTGAGTGGCTACTAATTTGCTACCCCTGCTAGAGATTAGGATCCCCTAAGAATTTGATTGAACCTCAGCATAGTAATCCTGCTTGGTCACCTTAGAGCAGGTGGTGGTCTGGCAACGTCTTACGTATGGAGTCCCCAGTCGGTCTCCTCCCTCCTTGCCTCCTTCTTCGGATGGCGGCTGTTTATACTGGACGTGTGGCCAGAGACGGGTAAGGATCACGTGGAACCTCAGCAACCTAAGGCAGAGCCATTGCCATGCTGCAATGAGTTTCAATGATAGGTAAGATGGAGAAATTTGCACTGACCGCCTAAAACAGGCAGTGTCCCTTAAACAAATAATAAATAAGGGGGAATCTGATGCAGACCGTGCAGACCCGGTCAGGAGTTCAAGGCCCTGTGGGCCCAAGCACTGCAGACTGTCCAAACCATAGGCTCTGAGGATCAGACTTTAGCCACCTAGCAGACATAGCAAACTGTCCCTCATCTGATTATTCAGTTATGCTTGTTAGTAATCGCATACATGAGCCCTGGATATCCACAGATAAATGTAAAAGCCTTCCCTAAAAGCCGAGACTGTAAATTCCAAAAAGGCAAAGTTCCCCCCGCCCCCTCCAAAAAAAGCTAAAGAGGATAGAGAGAAACACTGTTAACTGATGATGTATGGAGGGGATTATAATCAATGTAATGAAACAAGTCATATGAATGGTTGAATGTGAAACTGATGCTGTGCCCTGTAAACTTTCACTCAATCCACAATAAAAACCTTAAAAAAAAAAAAAAAAGTTCTCCATTGCTGTAAAATGGGAGTCCTGGTGTGGCGCTTTGGGATAATGTGCTAGACTGCAAGGTCAGTTTGAACCGCAATGTCGCAGGTTCCAACTCACCAGCTGCTGCTTGGAAACCCTACACAGGTTCGTTATGGGTTGGCATACGACTTGATGGCACTTAACAACAAGAAGAAATCCCCATGATACAGGTCACTATGACTCAGAACCAACTCGACAGCACTGAACAACAACATATCACTCATCCGTCAGTTTGTCCTACTGTGATGGCTTGTATGTTGCTACGATGCTGGATGCTAGGCCACTGGTATTTCAAACACCAGCAGGGTCAGCCATGGGGCGGAGGTTTCATCAGAGCTTCTAGATTAGGTGGGATGCACTTGGGACACACAGAGGCCGCATCCATGGACTCAAACATCCCAGTGCAGGTGAAGATGGCACAGGGCTGGGAACAGTTTGTTCTGTTGTACTTGGGGTCACCAGAAGTTGAAATCAACTCCACTGCAGCTGCCATCGTGGCTAGCAGGATGAAGAAGATGGAAACTTTGAGAGACGGAGAGGTGTGGGGTGTTGGGAAGGTCTGGGGAGATACTGTGGGGAAATCTGCAGCTAGCACTGACTGAATATGGGGACACAACACGTGGATGGAGGCACAAGTGGCCAGACAATGTGGGTGTGGTGAGGTGGTGAAAGAATTCCTGCTCAGAGTCAGAGGCTGGACTCGGATCTTGGTGCAGGAGCGGCAGAGGGGGCAAGGCCTTGGGTCCTTGTCGTTCTTGATCTCAACTGGCTGCAATGGATCTGTCACCTTTCAGGGCTAGGTGGACCCACAGAGAGCTGTGATTGATGGTCTGTGTCCTCTCAGGGTTTCTCAGCAACATCAGCCCATTTGTTCTGCACTAAATGGACAAGTGGTCATTGATGGCCATGAGTGAATTCATCGATATGCAGAGCCAAGTGTCAACTTGATGGGGCCAGGAAGGCCAGAAGGTGGTTGCATTTGAGAGCTCAGCTAAGCAGCAAGGATCTGGGAGAGGGCATGGAAGGTCCAACCTGAGCTAGGAAGAGCTAACAGGAATCGTATTTGCATACAGGCAAGGAGAGTGGCAGAGACAGCAAGAGCAGCCCTGGTCAACAGTGTTAATCTCTGGACCTTGGGCATGCTGTCTGTGGATCACCAGACTTTGCATCACAGAGAGTATTAAAAACTCTGATTCCTGAGGTCATCCCAGATTAATTGAACCAGAATCACTTGGAGAACTGACATTTTTAACAAAGTTCCCAAGGATCCCTGGGGGGCTAGGGGATAGGTGTTGGGTTGCTAACGGCAAGGTTACCAGTTTCCAGGCAGAAAAATTAAGCTTCCTGCTCCCATAAAGATTTACAGCCTTGGAAACCCTAAACAGGGTCACTATGAGCCAGAACTGACTCCACGACACATAACCACCACCACCATACCGTAACTCAGATGCATCAATTCTCCTTTGGTCTTCCTTATTCATTGTCCACCTCACATATGTATATGAGGCTATTGAAAATACCATGGCTTGGGTCAGACGTACCTTGGTCTTCATCATTACAAAAATAGTCAATTTGATATTTGTGTATTCCATCTGATGAGGTTCAAGTGTATAGTTGCCTTTGAGGTTGTTTTAAAAATGTATTTTCAATGAAGAAGTCATTGGTCTTGCAAAATTCTATCATGCATCTCTCCAGCATCATTTTTATCACCAAGACCATATTTTCCCACTACTGATCCTTCCTCTTTGTTTCCAACCTTTGCATTCCAATCTCCAGTAATTATCAATGCATTTTGATTGTATGTTTCATTAATTTCAGTCTAAAGAAATTGGTAGACTTCTTCAAGTTCATCATCACTAGTTTTCATAGTTGGTGCATAAATGGAAATAATGTTGTTGTTGTTGTTAAGTGCCGTCGAGTCGGTTCCGACCCATGGCGACCCTGTACAGGGTTTCCGAGGGTGTAAATCTTTACAGGAGTAGAAAGCCTCGTCTTTCTCCCGCGGAGCGGCTGGTAGTTTCGAACCGCTGACCTTAAGGTTCGCAGCCCGATTCGTAACCACTACGCTACCAGAGCTCCAAAATGGAAATAATAGTGGTACTATTATTGCTGTTCAGTACCATAGAGTCAGTTCTGACTAATAGTGATCCTGTGTAGGGCTTCCAAGGAACACCTAGTGGCCTTCTATGGAAGTGCATGGATTATCCTGTCACAAACGGTGTTGTGTGTTAAGACAGACCTTGATATGATTTTTTTGACAATAAATGTAACAGCATTCTTCTTGAATTTGTCAATCCTAGCATAGTAAACCATATGACTGTCTGATTCAAGATGGCCAATATCAGTCCATTTCAGCTCACTAATGCCTAGACAGACTATCAATTTTTAATGCATTCCATTTCATTTGTGAAACTTCCAATTTTCCTTGATTCTCGTACTCCATACTCCAGTTGTTAATGGATGTTTTCGACTGTTTCTCTTCATTTTGAGTTCTGCCCCATCAGCAAATGAAGGTCCCAGAGGCATTACTCCATTCACATCATCACGGCCAACTCTCCTTTGAGGAGGCAGCTCTTCCCCAGTCGTATTTTGAGTGTCTTCCAGCCTGAGGGACTCATTTTCTGGCATTTGTATGACAATACTCTGGTGGTCTTGATCATGTTTCACTATGCAACATTCTGGCGCTAGCTGACAGTGTTCCACTGCTATTCATTCATAAGGTATTCAGTGGCTAACCTTCAGAAGTGGTCTGCCTCTCCATTTTTCTAGTGTCTGAGTCTGAAAGCTGAGCTGAAACCTGCCCACCATGGGTGACCCTGCTGGTATTTAACATACTAGTGGTGTCTCCTTCAGGCCTCACAGCAACATGCCTCCCATTCTGCCTCTAGCTAGTTGTTTTAGGAAATGCCTCCTGATACCCCATAAACTTCTTCCCTCTAATCTTTTAGGACCTCGACCACTCACTCCTGTTGAGTTGATTACAATTCATAGAACCCTCTATAGGACCGAGCAGAACTGTCCTGAGGGTTCCCAAGGCTGTCATACTTACAAGAGCACATGGATAGGACTTTCTCCCACAGAACTGGAGATGCTGGTCTCAGCATGGAACATAAAGCTCCTGGCTTTGTGTTTATCCGTCTACCTGGAAGCTACAGAAGACCGTGGCTCTAACGGGAGCCAATCTCCAGGCCTTATCTCCTATGGAGTCACTGACCTAATCTCTGCACCACCAGGGCTCCTGGAAATGGAAACCATGGCAATGGATATTGGTGCTGGTTGTACCACGTGACTGATGTAGTTAGTTCCACAAGTAGCAAATGCTGGATTCACAAATGTGTCATCTATAAGTTTTTACATTAAATAAAGGAAGATGGGAGGAGGAAGAAATAGCGTAGGTCAAGGGCTAATGGAAGGGGCAGTGGTGGATTGAGGTATGATTAGAGGCTGCAGAAGACAAGCAGGCAGATCCAGATGCCATAAGGAAGTGGTATCAAGGGTACTTCATAACCAACTAGAGGAGGCATGTGGAGAAGCTACTGTTGGCATGTGGAGGAAACAGGTCTAGCCCAGAATCGCTGCCTCCACCTTATCCAACCTCACTGGCAACAGCTCTGACTATTGTCGTTGTTAAGTGGCCTTGAGTCGGTTTGAACCACCACCCTTATGATTAGCAGTACATTGCTTATCCTTCAGCACTCATATCTTTAAGGCAAAGAGTCTCCCTCTCAAAACCAATCAGCAACAAGACCAACAGAAACCATGGGGGTTTTGCCTTCTTAGGAGTCCTGGTGTGGCGCTGCAGGCTAATGCGCTGGACTGAAAGATCAGTTTCAACTGCAAGGTCTGTGGTTCAGACTCACCAGCCGCTCCTCATAAACCCTGTACAGGTTTGCTATGGGTCGGAACCAACTCAACAACACTTATCAACAACAGCAATGAGGTGGCATGCCCATTCCCTACAGTTGCTGACCATATTCTGGAAATGAAAGTTGGTGGGGGTTTTTTTGTTTTGTTTTGTTTTTTTCAGGAAGCTTCTCTCAATTGATTATATCTCATTCTTGAAAGCAAAGCTTGACTCATGATGTTGACAGACAACAGAGCAGCCAGAGCAGCAGTCATGATGGTATCTGTCAATATCTGACAAGGCCAAGTAACACTCCAGGGGCCGCGGGCGGATCAGAGACAAGGCCAGTGAGGCCGGGCAGCAAACTGGGTACAGACGGGGCAAATGAAAGTCTTCTCAGCACAATTTAAATAGAAAACCCAAGGTTCCTCAGAATTTTCTTCCTGGTGGGCACATCCTGCTCTAGGAAAAACATAGTTTTATCTTAAGTAAAGTTATTTATTGCACTGAGTTATTATATTTATATGAGACTGTATTTTATCTTTTCCATTCTTCACATTTTAAATCTTTTATATCACATTTCATTTATTTAAGTTCACATGTGACTGTTTCATGTTTTTAATTTTTATTTTTAATTTAATCTAATTTAAAATTATATTTTACTTTACATTTTACTCTATTTTTCAAACTGTACTTAATTTTATATATTTTTTTACTTTATTTTTATCTTATTTATTCAATTGGATATTATAGTTATTGTATTTTAGAGTATAGTCATCATCTTATGTACATTTTGTTGTTACTAACTGCTGTGGAGTCAGTTCCAACTCACAGCGTCCCTATAAAGGGTTTCTGAGGCTTTTAAAAATCTTCAAAGGAGCAGAAAGTCTCATTTTTCTCCTGCAGCACTGCTGGCAGGCTCGAACTCTGGACCTTGTGGTCATAGTCCACTGCTTATCGTATGTTGTCGTTAAGTGCCATCAAGTCAGTTCAGACTTGTAGCAACCCTGTATAGGGTTTATGAGGAATGGCTGGTAAGTATGAACTGCTGACCCGGTAATTAAAACCGACCTTACAGTCCTGCGCTTTATCTATCACACAGTGCTACAACAGGACTTCACTTATGATATAGAGCAACTTTATTTTATATTTAACTAATTTTATAGTTTACTTTTTAAATTTGATATTACATTGAATTTCATTTTTATATTTATTTAAAATCCTATTTAATTTCATATTTGATTTCGTTTTATATTTCATTTTTTATATCATATTTAATTTTATAATTTACATCTTTAATTGACGGTCCCAAGGTGACTCCTGAAGGAAAAAGTCCAAGATGCATTGAAGGAATTGGCAAAGAACAAGGCTCCAGGAATTGATGGAATAAAAATTAAAATCTTTCAAAAAAGTGAGGCGGCACTGGAGGCACTCACTCATCTCTGCCAAGAAATTTGGAAGAAAGCTATCTGGCTGACTGATTGGAAGAGATCCATATTTATGCCCACTCCAAAGAGAGATGACTCAACAGAATGCAGAAATCATCGGACAGTATCTTTGATATCTCATGTGAGTAAAGTTTTACTAAAGGTAATACAGAAACAGTTGCAAGCATACATTGACAGAGAACTTCCAGAGGTTCAAGCTGGATTCAGAAGAGGACGAGGAATGAGAGATATCATGGCTGATATCCGATGGATCTTGGCTGAAAGCAGAGAATATCAGAAAGATGTTTACCTGTGCTTTATTGACTACACAAAGGCTTTCGATTATGTGGATCATGACAAGCTATGGACAACATTGTGAAGTATGAGTATTCTGGAATACTTCATTGTGCTCATGAGGAATCTGTACATGGACCAAGAGACAGTTGTTCAAACAGAACATGGGAACACTGAACGGTTTAAAAGAAAGGTGTGTAACAGGGTTGTATTCTTTCACCATACTTATTCAACCTGCATGCTGAGCAAATAATCCAAGAAGCTGGCTTATATGAAGAAAAACGTGGCATCACGATTGGAGGAAGACTCATTAACAACCTGCGATATGCAGATGATACAAGCTTGCTTGCTGAAAGTGAAGAGGACTTAAAATATTTACTGAGGACGCTCAAAGAACACAGTCTTCATTATGGATTGCATCTCGACATAAAGAAAACAAAAATCCTCACCACTGGACCAATAAACAACATTCTTATCAATGGAAAAAAGATTGAAGTTGTCAAGGACTTCATTCTTCTTGGATCAACTATAAACACTCATGGAAGCAGCAGTCAAGGAAACAAAGACCTTTTTAAAGTGTTGAGGAGCAAAGATGTCAGTTTGAGATCTAAGGTGCGCCTGACCCAAGCCATGGTATTTTCAATCACCTCATATGCATGTGAAAGCTGGACAGTGAATAACGAAGACCACAGAAGAATTGATGCTTTTGAGTTATGGTGTTGGAGGAGAATATTGAAATGCCATGGGATGCCAAAAGAACCAACAGATCTGTGTTGGAAGAAGTGCAGCCAGAGTGCTCCTTGGAAGCCAGGATGGCCAAACTCAGTCTCTCATACTTCAGATATATTGTCAGGAGGGACCAGTAGCTGGAGAAGGATAGCATGCTTGGTAAGGTGGAGGGTCAGAGAAAAAGAGGAAGACCCCCAGCAAGATGGACTGGCAAAATGGCAGCATCAATGTGTGGCTCGAGTGTGGCAACAGTTGTGAGATTGGCCCAAGACCGGGCAGTGTTTTGTTGTGTTGTATATAGGGTCACTATGAGTCACTACCGATTCAATGGCACCTAACAACAACAACAACACCAAGATGACTTCAGTGGCATCCTGGTGTGGCACTGTGAGTTAATGCACCAGACTGCAAAGCCGTTTGTACTGCAAGGTCAGTGGTTCAAGCTCATCAGCTGCTCATCAGAAACCCCATACAAGAGCATTATGGTTGGAGCTGATGGCACTTAACAATGACCAGGTGATTCCAGGGGTCCTGCTGTGGTACTGTGGGTTAATGTGCTGGACTGTAAGGTCAGTTTGAAGCATAAGGTCGGCAGTTGAAGCCCACCAGCCATTCCTTAGAAACCCTATGCAGAGTTTCTATGGATCAGAACTGACTTGAAGGCACTTAACAACAGCAAGAAGGTGACTCCTGGCATGGTACACTGTAGGATCAGCACTGGACTGTGAACCACAGGTCAGAAGTTCAAACCCACCAAGCTACTCTTTGGTAACCTTATTTATGCAGGGTGACTATGAGTCAGAACCAACTCAATGGCACTTAACAACAGGTGGCAGAAATGGCTCAGCACTTGACTACTGGCAAAAAGATTTTCAGTTGGAAACCACCTAGCGGCAACTCAGAACATAGGGTCTTGTGATCTGCTTGCAAAAAATCACAGCCTTGAAAACCCAATGGAATGGTCCAACTCTGCTCACACAGGGTCACCCTGAGTTAGAATCAACTAGAAGGCAACTAACCAACAGCGAATAAGGCTCAAAAGTGTGGGAAGTGAGCTGAAAGAGTGGCAGGATCCAATAGAAGATGAGAGGATGTTTCCCCCAGGGCCAGTCCCTTCTTTCAGACCTTGAAGGAGGCTGGGTGAGGCTGGGGTCAAAGTTCAGGGACCTGGGAGAAAGGGTGAGGTTTAACCAAAGTCTGATAAATAAACGTTCTGTTCTGAATGATTTGTGGGGGGAAAGCAGCTCACCTAATCATTTATGAGACAAGGAAAGGGAATTTGAAGGGTCTGGGTTTGCCCTTGATACAGGTCCATAAGGGGATGTCCCCACATGAGTGTTACCTAAGTTATATGGAGAAGACACTGCAGAGAGCCACTGTCTGGAAAACAAACGTGTGTCTTCAATCGTTGTTTTCAGTAGCACAAGGCTCAAGACATGTCATGACAGAGACAAACCAAGGAAAGATACCAAATCCAATCAAACGTGATCTAAACAGGCTCATGTCCCCTCTGGAGTAAGATGTCCATGAAAGCAGCAGTCAAGAAATCAAGAAATGTAAACACAGTGTGTTGGACACAAGACCTCTTTAAAGTGTTGAAAACTACAAAGGCCACTTTGAGGACTAAGGTACACCCAAGCCATGGTATTTTCAGCCACCTCATGTGCATGAGAAAGCTGGGCAATGAATATGGAAGATTGTAGGAGAATTGATGCATTTCAGTTATGGTGCTGAAGAAGAATATTAAAGGTACCATGGAGTGCCAGAAGAAAGAACAAATCTGTCTTGGAAGAGGTACAGCCAGAATGTTCCTTAGAAGTGAGGATGTTAAAACTTGGTTTCAAATACTTTGGACATGTTACCAGAAGGCATTAGTACCTGTTTGGTAAAATAGAGGATCAGTGAAAAGAGGAAGACACTGAAGTAACTGACTAATACAATGGCTACAACAATGGGTTCAAATACAGGAGAACAAAACAGAGTATGGTTCAAGCCTGCGGAGCCAGGGTGTGAAAACAACATGTGAGCTACTCTGACTTTCTCCAGCTTCACAAGGGAGAAGCGCTAAACTTAAAATCAAGCCAAGGCCAATGCCTATGAGAGAGAAGTCTCCAGCCTTCAGCCTTCTTTATCCTTTTCTATCACCAATCATCTCTCCTACAGCATTCTTCTCTGTTGGGTTCAATAATCCACTGCTCTGACCACACAGAACTCATGGATGACTCTCACAATTCCAGAGTTTATTAGGGAAGGGAACTGAGAAACAACTCAGCATACACCTGCAAGCAAACCTCTCCTTCATCACTGACCTCTCAGCCACATGGCTTCTTGACCTCTGCCCTGCTTGGGTAAGCATCACAAGCCCCTTTATCTCTCTCTGCTGATAAATGCTCAAAGGGTACCCAATGCTGCATGCCAGTTTCCTGCCTAGAGAGTGGGTCAGGAAGCCCGCTGCTCTGTCTCCCCATGCTACTGCCTCTTCTGCTGATGCTTTTCTGAGCAAGAAACTCATGTGTGCTCCCCTTCTGGCTCTTCTGTCTTGATGGTCCTGGGATCTTCCATTCTGGCTTCTGAGAAGACTCCTTTTAAACCTAGTAAGATGGCAAGACTAGCCAATCCCCACATCACTAACCAATCCCTAGATAACCAATCCCCACATCACTAACCAATCCCCATATAACTAACCAATCCCCACATCATTGACCAATCTCCACGTAACTGACCAGTCCCCACATAACTGACCAATCCCCACATCACTGACCAATCCCCACTTAACTAACCAATTCCCACGTAACTAACCAATCCCCAC
>NW_006408620.1:9113693-9133080 GCF_000296735.1 Chrysochloris asiatica | reverse complement strand
CCACGTAACTGACCAATCCCCACATAATTGACCAATCCCCACATCACTAACCAATCCCCACATTAGAGTCTCGAGCATTCTAGTTGCATGGCCACACCGAGTCCTGGTATGATACTATAGAATAAGCACAAGCTCTGAACTGCTAACCACAAGGTCTGTGGTTCAAACCCACCAGCAACTTCCCAGAAACCCTATTTATTGTGGTTGTTAAGGGCCATCTACTCAGCTCTGACTCACGGTGACCCTGTATAGGGTTTCCGAGGAGCAGCTGGTGAGCTTGAACTGCCAATCTTGTGATTCAAACGACCTTGCAGTCCAGCGCATTACCCCACAGCGCCACACCAGAAGTCCCGGAAACCCTATACAGGGTTGCTATAAATCAAGTCAGCATTGACTTGACGGCATTTAACAATAAAAACACCAAATCATTTGGTGGGAGTTACAAGGACTAAGGCTAGAAGAGCTGTATCAAGTGAATTCACTGCAACAATAGTGAGAAAGAGAACTCCAGGACGTACACAGTGTTGTTGAAGGCCTTCAAGTCCATTCCGACTCACAGTGACCCTGTCTAGGGTTTCCGAGGAGCAGCTGGTGAGTTTGAACCACCGACCTTGTGGTGCCGCGCATTATAGGATGTCATTCCTGAAATCCTTCCTCTCTTAGTCACCTAGTGCTGTTATAAGGTAAACACCAGAAGCAGCCTTCTCCTTAATGGGAGCTTCAAGTATCCAATTGCTTCATCTGGCCTTTGTAGCCAGCAATGAAGGCCTTATCTGGAAAAGGCTCTGTCTGTGGCTAAAGGTTCTTCCCATTTTCCCCAAAGGTAACAGATAGAAAGGAGGCAGGGAGCAGAAGGAAAAAAAAAACTTCTAATTTTATTAAATGTTCGTGAGAACTGGCAACTCTCAAAATACCCAATCAGTTATTTCCTAGAGCAATTTTCTTGGGAAGGAGAAAAAGGCAGTTTGACCCAAAATGTATAGATTTCTCCCGAAATGTCACTCAACATCTCTTTTCTGGATACTGAGAAAGGTACCATGTTCCTGTCAGAACGCCAGCACTCAGCGCCCACCTTAATTATAAAGTCAGATTCAAAACCCAACCGAGAAATGGCAACTTTGCCAGCAAAGAGTTTGTCAATCCATTATAAGGTCCCAGACTCACTTTTTCTTTCCTGACTGTCATCCCAACACCAGAACCAAACCCAACACCAGAACCAAACGAAATCAGTTCATGCCGTGTGGCTGAAATTCCTTCCTGGGAACTTGGACTAATACACATTTATTTTTGTCCCTAAAATATGATTGCTTAGAATGTGCCAAATAATAATAATGTAAAAAAAATACACACACATACACATTATCACCTGAGTCACTCATTTGGCAAAAGCTGTTAGCAACTGTGTGAAACAAAATAATAAACACCATATAGAAATAGAGAGTGAATTGCAATTGTTTTGGGGTGTAGGGTTTTTTTTCAGTTTTATGTGTTATAAAGGTATCTTTTATCTTTTTTTCCACCACTGATTGTTTCCTCCATTTCCCTTCTCTTATTATTCCTTTTTATTCAACCTAAAGCTAGGTCACAAAGCCAGGTTATACTATAAGCAGTTCTTAATATTGTTGTTGTTAAGTGCCATCGAGTCCATTCTGACTTATAGCAACCCTGTATAGAGTTTCCAAGGAGCGATCGGTGGGTTTGAACTGTTGACCTTGTGGTTAGCAGCCCAGTGCTGCTCCTACAGTGCCACACCAGGACTCTAAATATTAGTAAAGTTTTAAAATTTACCGGGGGGCAAATCTGCTGCAAAAAACCTCTTTAAAGTGCTAAAAAGCACAGATGTCACCTTGAGGATTAAGGTGTTATAAAGTAAACACAAGTCATGGTATTTTCAATTGCCTCATATGCAATGGGCGTCTTGGTGTGGCACTGTGGGGTCATGCACTGGACCGCAAAGTCGGCAGTTCAAATTCACCAGCCACTCCTCAGAAACCCTAGGGTGGTGGGAGTGGTTATGTGAAGTGGAGTCGGTTCCAACTCATAGTGACCCCTTATAGGGTTTCTGAGGCTGTAAATCTTTAGGGAACCAGAAAGCCTCATCTTTCTCCTGCGGAACAGCTGGTAGTTTCGAACTGCTGACCTTGAGTTTAATAGCCCAATTCATAACCACTAAGCTACCAGAGCTCCTTCAGAAACCATGTACGGTGTCACTATGAATTGGAGACAACTTGATAGCACTCAACAACAACATACGTAATGAGGAAGACCCAAGAAGAATTGATGCCCTTGTTGGTGACAAATGTTGAGTAAACCATGGAGTTCAAGAAGTACTAACAAATGTGTTTAGGAAGAAGTACAACCAAGATTTTCCTTGGTCATGTGATAGGAGGGACTGTCCCTGGAGGAGGAAGAACATCATGCAGTGACAAAGAGGGAGACCCCCGGTGAGATGGGCTGACACAGTGGCAGCATCAGTGAGCTCGCCCACAGGGAAGACTGGGAGGACGGTGCAGGCCCGGGTACTGTTTCATTCTGTTGTTCACAGGGTCATTATGAGTTGGAATTGACTATATAGCACCTAACAATAACAGTAGCATCAACCAAAGTACTCAGAGAACCTACAGCAATGACAGTCAGGGGACTCAGGGAAGGCTGGGGGTCCAAAGGAAAGGATGTGGGAGATGGGAGAGCGGGGAAACTCCTATAGATATATTGGGAGATGAGGTGTTTCTGGGTTAGACAAACAGTTAAGTACTTGGCTGTTGTTGTTAAGTGCCGTCGAGTTGGTTCCGACCCATAGCGACCCTGTATAGGGTTTCCGAGGAGCAGCTGGTGAGCTTGAACCACCGACATTGCAGTTCAAACGGCTTTGCAGTCTGGTGCATTAACCCACAGCGCCACACCAGGCTAGTAACCTAGAAATTGTAGTTTGGATCCATCCGGAGGCACCTTGAAAGGGCTGGCGATCTGGTTCTAAAAAGTCAGTTTTTAAAACCCATTGAGTACATTCTACACTGAGCACATTCTACGCTGAGCACATCCTACGCTGAGTACGTTCTATGCTGGTGCGTGGGGTCCCCATGAGTGGAAGTCAACTGGACAACAGCTGTCCCTGTCCCGAGTGCATCTCAAGAATCACTCTATTTTGGGGAGTCGTTAATCTTACATTCCAGGAACAGAGGACCCTAGGACCATCAAGGGAGAAGAGCATGAGTGGAATGTGGGGCCCTATCCAGAGAAGCAGCGACACCAGAGATAGAGACAGAGATAAGGACATGGAGAGAGGGAGCAGCTGAGGACTCTAGATTCATGGGAAGAGAAAGGTTGTGTGCTGGTGGCGTGAATGTGCCTTTTGATTGTTTAAATGATTATATATTCCTGAGTGTTTTTGTGTACATAAAAAAAAAAAAGAAAGAAAGAAAAAGAGGGAACAGAAGTAAATACTGTTGAATGATGATGCATGGAGGGGATTGTAGTCATTGCAATGAAATGATGAGTGTAAAATCAATATTCTCCCATGTAAACTATCATTCAAGCCACAATTAAAAATTTTTTAAGTACTAAGATAAAGGTGCTCTGGTAGCGTAGTGGTTACGAATCGGGCTGCAAACCTTAAGGTCAGCAATTCGAAACTACCAGCCGCTCTGCGGGAGAAAGATGAGGCTTTCTACTCCCGTAAAGATTTACACCCTTGGAAACCCTGTACAGGGTCGCTATGGGTCGGAACCGACTCGACGGCACTTAACAACAACAACAACAAGATAAAATAATAATAATAATATGACCCCATTTTGACCTCACAAAAGGAGCTGGGTGGTGCCATTTGTGCTCAGCTGCAAACATGAACATTGGCAGTTTGAACCCACCCAGAGACTCCATGAAAAAAGCTGTGGTTACCCACTTCCATAAAGGTTAATACCTGTCGTTGCTATTGGTTACAATTCACAGAGACCCTACTAGACATAGCAAACTGCCCCCATCAGCTTCCCAAAGGCTGTAAACCATCATGGAAGCAGACTGCCACATCGTTCTCCCGTGGAGCAGCTAGTGGGTTTGAACTACCGACTTTTGGTTCACAGCCAAGCACTTACGCATGGTGCCACCAGGGCTCCCATCCATAAAGATCAGAACCGAGAAAACTCTAGGGAGCAGTTCCACTCTGTCACCATGAGTCAAGGGCTGACTTGACAAATAACCACAACAACAACTCAGGAGAGGATATGGGCACAAAATTATCTTCCCTTCACAGACGGGCAAACTGAGGCGGATGGAGCTTCCCTTCACAGACGGGCAAACTGAGGCGGATGGAGGGTGAAGTGATTATCCATGCCCAGATCCCCTGGAACCAAATGACAGACCCAGAAATCAAATTAGAATTCCGGAGAATTCTGTGCTGTCTGGCATTCTCACTCAGAGCCCCCTTGGCCCCACTCAAGAATTCCCAGTGCTCTAGAGAAACCACAGTGGAAATACACCCAGAATTCCCTGGGACTGTGAGGTGGGGGCTCTCGATATGCATACGGCCCGATGCACTGTTTCTTGGAAATTCTGCATCTTCATGGCATCCCTGTTTCAGTTGCTTAACGCCCGCAGTCCTGCAGATACCACGAAGGCACCCTCTTGGCCCTGTTCACCAAGTTTCGGACCCACACAGCAATTCTCGCCTCCGGAAATCTCCCACCTGTCCCAGTTCATGGTTCCACTGGCCCAGTGAAACTCGTTCTTCTGCCTCCTCCCCCCAGTGCCGAGAGTACATATCCTGCCAGGGCTCAGGATGCCCGGATGCCTCAGCTAATTGCCCCATTGCCTTTGAAGTGGGAGTGTCTTACCTTCCTTTCCAGACAGGAAACAGAGGACAGAGGGGCCGAATCCAAGGGTACCCGACTCCAGTCTCTGTGTTCTAATCATTGTAACAACCTGTTAAGGTTGTTAAGGGATGCCAAAAGCATAGCAGGCGTGAGCTCCTTGTAGCTCAGTGGTAGAGTTGTTGCCTTCCATGTGGGAGACCTGGGTTTGATTCCCTGCTGCTGTAGCTCACTCTAGTCCACACCCATGAAGGCTTGCATGTTGCTCTGATGCTGAACCCATTTCAGTGAAGCTTCCAATCTAAGGTGGACCAGGAAGACAGGTCTAGTGATCCACTTCTGAAAACCAGCCATTGAAAAACCACTTGGATCCCATTGGTCCCATCAGCAACTGATCGTGGGGGTGGGACAGGACTGTGGTGCACTGTGTCCCTGTGAGTCGGGCTGACCCAATGGCAGTGCTCTTCCAGATAGGGAGCAAAACAAGTGCTGGAGATAAAGTGTTTGGGATCTGCCACTTTGAGGCTGTGCAAACTTGGAGGTCCAGAGTCTCTCGGAATCTGTATCACTGGCTACCACTGGGTGTTCATCACACTTTCCTGGGCAATGTAAGGTGTAAACTGTTGAATGGAAAATTCACTTGTTTTGTAAACCTCTACCCAAATTATAATGAGTAGGAAGATTAGAGCCCTGGTATGGCGCTGTGGGTTAATGAACTGGATTGTAAGGTTGGTTTGAACCGCAAGGTCGGCAGTTCAAGCTCACCAGTCGCTCCGTGGAAACCCTATACAGGGTTGCTATGAATTGGAACTGACTAAATGGCCCTTAACAATAACAAGGAAGATTGGAGAAGAATCGATGCCTTTGAATCATGGCATTGGGGAAGAGTATTGAAAGTCCCATGGACTGCCAGAGGAACAAACACAGCCAGAATGCTCCTTAGAAGCCAGGATGGTAAGACTTCATCTCTTGTACCTTGGACATGTGGTCAGGAGGGGCAAGTCTCTGAAGAAGGAGAGAAGGACATCATGCTTGGTGAAGCAGAGGGCCAGTGAGAAAGAGGAAGACCCTCAATGAGATGGACTGACACAGGGGCTGCAACAATGGGCACAGACAGGACGACGGTTGTGAGGAGGGTGCAGGACCGGGTAGGGTTTCATTCGGTTGTACCAACTGAGAGATACCCAATAGCAACAGTCTTTACAGAAGCCAACTGCCTCCGCTTTTTCCTTCAGAGTGGCTGGTGGGTTTGAACCGCCGACTTTCCAGTGAGCAGTTGAGTGCCTTCACCACTGTACCATAGGGGCTTCTTTACTTCCCTCCTGGCACCCACCTTTCCGCTGCTGCAGCCCTTTCCAGGCCAGAGCTCACTTGGAAAGATGAGCTGCTCGTCTGTGTGGAGGAGTCTCTGCAGTTTGCAGTCTGCTGTCTGCAAACACACCAGGAACTGAATGCAGGATCTCCAGTGGGCTGGTGTGAAGAGCCAGGCAGGTCCCCCAGCACCCAACACATGGGGGCATGACTGTGGGCCTGAACCCACCTGACTCCTCTCCGTTTTCTGCTGGAGAGCTTTGTGACATCACACAAATAGGGACAGTAATTACAACTTAGGGCTGTTCTGAGTTTTAAATGATTGGAAAGGCCTAGTACCGGTTAGATGCTCTGCACACGCTATTTTTATTTTATTTTATTCTTACCTTCATGTCTTCTTCCTTAGACCTCCCTCTGACATCTCTGCTGTTGTTCCAAGAGAATTAACAGAAGTCTTCTCCTTCATAGACTCAAGGCCAAGTTGAGATGAAAGGCACTACCCAAGCCACCATTCCTTATTCAGAAAATGTCAACCCTCTGGTGGCCTTCTGTGGACCAGAAATGCTCTCTAGGACTTCAAAGTCAGTATTTCCACTTAACAGACAGGAAAACCAAGTCTCAGAAAGACCATGACATCGTCCCAGAATGACAGTTTGCCCTTCACCTAGACACCTCCAGCGACCTCTAACTCACTAGATGTTTACTAGTTAGCATTTATTGACTTAAAAAAACTTACTGAAGAAGATCAAAGGCCACAACTTTCAGTATAGATTGTATCTCATTGTAAAGAAAACAAAAATCCTCAGCACTGCACTAATAAACAACATTCTTATCAATGGAGAAAAGATTGAAGTTGTCAAAGACTTCATTTTTCTTGGATCAACCATCAACACTCATGGAAGCAGCAGTCAAGAAATCAAACAACATATTGCATTAGGCAGATCTGCTGCACAAGACCTTTTTAAAGTGTTAAAGAGCAAAGGTGTCCACTTGAGGACTAAGGAATGCATGACCCAAGCCATGTTATTTTCAATAACCTCATATGCATGTGAAAGTTAGACAGTGAATAAGGAGGATAGTAGAAGAATTGATGCATTTGAGTTATGGTGTTGGAGGAAAATATTGAAAGTGCCATGGACTGCCAAATGAACAAATAGGTCTGTGTTGGAAGAAGTGCAGCCAGAGTGCTCCTTGGAAGACAGGATGGCCAGACTTCATCTCTCATACTTCAGACATATTGTCAGGAGGGACCAGTCGCTAGAGAAGGATATCATGTTTGGTAAAGTGGAGGATCAGAGAAAAAGAGGAAGATGCCTAGCAAGATGGATTGGCCAAGTGGCAGCATCAATAGGCTCAAGTATGACACCAATTGTGAGGTGGACCCAGGACCGGACAGTGTTTTGTCCTGTTATGCAGAGGGTCACTATGAATCAGTACCAACTTGATGGCACCTAAAAACAACAAACAACATTTATTGTGTACTTACTGGATACCACACTCTGTCCTAAGGGTTATCTGCACATGAACCCAACTAATCCTGATGCCAACCCCATGAGGTAGGCATTACCAGCGAAGTCCTGGAGACTCCATCACTGTCTTCTCCACAATCACACAGCAGGTAGATGGTGGACAGGCCCCTGCTAGGCTCTTGGTGCCATTGCCATTGGGTCAGGTCCAACTCACGGTGGCCTCGTGTACAACAGAATGAAATGTCCGGCCCTGCGCCATCCCATGATCATCAGTACATTGGAGTCCATTGTTGTGGTTGTGTGTCTGTCCATCAGCTCTTCCTCAGTCATGGTCTGAGTGCTGCCAACCCAGGGGGCTCGTCTCCCAGCGCTCAATCCAGCAATTGTCTGATTTTGAGATATAGATGTCCAGGCCTTTCTTCCTAATTTGTCTTTGTCTGGAAGCTCCGCTCAAACCTTTCTACCATGGTGACCCTGCTGATATTTGAAATTATCAGTGCTAGAACTCCCAGCATCATAGCAACATGCACACTGACAGGAGGTGAGCAACTTGATCAAGCTGATGTCCAACCCAGACTCATAACCACCGAACCCCTCTTAGGAAGTGCAATCGGTACCCTAGAGGGTGGACACCTGGCCCCCTGGCTTGACCACCTTAAACATACCCATCATTCTTCACTCAGAGACCACCTCCAATGGCCAAGGTAGACAAGGGCATGCTTCCTAGGGCTCTCATCCTAAAGATAACTGCCGACACCACAAGGCATGACAGACCCCAGCTCAGAATAGAGCAGTCTGTGAATGATCCAAGCAGCTTACACTGTGCCTTCTCACCACCCACCACCCTCCGTGATAAGCCGTGACGTCACGTATGCCGTTCACTTACTCCTCGGTTCTCGCAGAAGTATGGCGAGCATAGTCAATTTCCCTGTTTGTTCTGCGACCCAGCGTACCCGGGTTAAGCAGCCTGCTTTGTCTACATTTGTCAGTTGATACAAGCTTTTCTCTGCCATGGGCAGCAGTATTGATAGCTGTCGTCAGAATACGGAGCCTTGAATAATGTATAAAGTCTCCCCGGGAAGGGGAGGGGGCGGCTAGGGGCGGCTGGGGGCGGGGAGAGGGAGTGCGCAATGTTTTCTCTGTTGGAGCACTTTCATTTACAAAGCATATTTGTCAAGGTTTTTGCTAAGAGTAATACCACTGGGCAGGTTCTATCATTCTTGTTAATGGGCCTGTCCGGGTGTTAGAGCTATAACTCTTCTGTAGGAGCCATTGTGCACCAGGCGGGGGGTTTTCAGCATCCAATTAAGGGTGTCTCCAATTTGCCAGCTAGGATCATGGGAGCTATGACTCAGCCCTCAGGGACACGGAGCGGTGTGAGGGTGCTGGGGTGGACAGTGAGTTGGGAGGGCTGGCTGCCCTTTCCCTCAGCTCCTTGGCAAGGACACTGGGATCTAGCTCGTGGCCTGGGCTAGCTCTGCTGCCATTTAAAGACCACAGTCACACCAGATAAGTGGCCAGAGTTGTCAGCCAGGGATAGACACTGGTCAGAGTCAGGTCATGAGAGTGAAGCTCATGAGCTCTGGACCAAGTCTACATGGGTTCCAGTTTCAGCTCCGCCATGCTCCAGCTGTGTGACCTTGGACTGGTGGCTTCACTTCTCGGAACCTTGCTCTCTGGTTTGTAAAAAGGAACCAGTTGTAACATCTGCCTCATAGGGTTGTTCTGAGGATTAATGACTGTGGGATGCATAGGCCGTCATCCTCCTCCTCCTCCTTTCTCGGCCTCCAATGTGTGTCATCCCTGGCCTCCCCATCCCTAGGTGATCAGTATCCATCTTTCAGAGTTCAGCACACATCCCACTTCATGCTACTGTAATCCACAGGGATTTCTCTCCATTAGTCATCAGAGTTGAGGTGAGAGGCCCTACTACCTACCGGCGCCTGTGCACACTCTCCTGACTGCCCTTTCAACACTCCCACAGCTATGGGGTCAGTTCTAGCTCCCCTTTTCACAGGTGAGAGCACTGAGGTGTGGCCAGCTTCAATAGCTAGCCAACGGACTTGAGGGTCTCAAGTGACAAGGTGAGGACCAGACGCCTGGATGCCCCTGCCCTCAGGACGTGCCCTTCAGATGCTTCCTCATAACCTCTAATGACTGTCCTCTCACATCTCTTGGTCCCAAGAAGTTTAGGAGCTCAATGGAACCACAAAAGTCTTGTTTTCAGTCTCTCATCTAGTCATTCAAAAAACGTCTGGAGGAAGGTAGAATCTCCACTGAGTAGTATCCAATCTGACTAGGCGGGGCTGATGAAATGTAATGCAGAGGGGTCTCTTGTGATACAATAGTGAATAATTGTTACCAGGACTGACTGTGAGGGTTGGAAATGTAAATGTAGACGTTTTGTAGCAAAGAGGGGAGTGGTTAACTTTTCAGTCTAGGAACGGAGGTCCCTGGGACCATCAAGGGAGAAGAGTGGAGAGCGGGACCCTACCCAGAGAAGCAGTGATACCAGAGATGGAGGCAGAGACGATGATGTGGAGAGATGGAGCTGCTGGTGACTTAAGACCCAGAGAGGGAGAGAGGCTGTGTACTGATGACTGGGGGACAGGCTTGTGGTGTATACCCTTTGGTTGGTGATGATGCATGGAGGGGATTGTAACCATGGCAATGAAACAATATACGATAGGATGACTGTAAAACTAATGTTCTCCCATGTAAACTATCACATAATTCACAATAAAAACATTAAAAAATAAATTTTTAAAATAAATTTTTAAAAAATATCTGCAATGAGAAGACTTAAAATCCATTCTCCTGGATTTGACAGATGGGGACACTAAAACCTTAGCCCCAGAGCTCACCTGTAGTGTCGCATAGCGTCTAGGACAAGGGCAGGAGTCCAGTCTGGATCCCTGACTGACAGGTGCCTCTTCCCCTATTTTCCAAACCAACAGTAAACTTACACAGGGAAGCTCTTTACAAAAGTGCTAAATCATCTGTGTTGGTGGTTGCGTGCAGTTTGGGGGAAGAGGGTTGGAAGAGTTTGGAATCTCTTCCAACTGTCCAGTTAGTGTCCCTCCTGCTGCATGCCGGTCTGCTCGTCCCAGAGAGAGTTGGAACAGTTGTGCCTCAGTCTATAAGGAACATATGTGTGTTCATTCACGAAGATGCCTGAGCATCCACGCCATCCTGGTACTAGGGCTGGCAATGGCTGGGGGACGAGATGTGATATTTATCTGCAGACTCTCCATAATCAGCGGGAGAGAGGACAGTCACCACATACGTGCAATACAGAGGGGACAGTTGCCACCACCATAATTAAGCTGGGTGCTTAATTCTGTGTCAGCTCCTCTTGCACTCTTGCTGGTGCATTCACACACAAGTTAATGGACTGCCAAAGGATGAGTAAACCTGCCTTGGAAGAAGCAGAGTCAGAGTGCTCCTTAGAAGCCAGGATGGCAAGACTTTGTCTCAAGTACTTTGGATATGTTATGAGGAGGGATCGGTCCCTGGAGAACATCATGCTTGCTAAAATAGAGGGTCAGTGAAACAGAGGAACCCTCAATGAGATGGGCTGACACAGTGGCTGCAACAATGGGTTCAAAGACAGCAACGCTTGTGAGGATGACTCAGGACTGAGAAGTGTTTCGTGCTATTGTACGTTGGGTCCCTGTGAGTCAGAACTGACTCTGTAGGGCCTAACAACAACATAAAAGGGTTGATTTGCTTCCTCTTTTAAGTATCTTGAGTTAATGGCACAACAGTTAAGCACTCAGATGGTAACTAAGTGACTGAGTGTTCCAAACTCATCCAGCGGCTCTGTGGCAGAAAGATCTGGTGATCTTTTCCCATAAAAACTTCAGCCATGAAGACCCTGTGAGGCAGCCCTTGGTGCTGTGGGTTAATGCGCTAGACTGCAGTTCAGTTTGAACTGCCAGGTTGGTGGTTCAAGCACACCAGTTGCTCCTCGGAAACCCTATAGAGGGCTGTTATGGGTCAGAATCACCTCAACAGCACTTAACAACAATAAGGTTGCTATGAATCTAAATCAATTGGTTAGAGTCCAATGACCACAAACTAATGGAACAGCATGGGGGAAATGAGCAAACAGGAAAGATTGCAGGAGTTTGGGAGGGAGTTCCTGAAAAGTCCTATTGTCTTGGAGATGATTCTTCCTACAGGAGAAAGGGTTTGCTAAAGAAATGATTAATAAAGGAAAACAGAAGACACAGGAGAGTATGAAGGGAAGTGGGAGCAGAAAAGAGTCTAAAATATCCGGGCAGGAAAGGAAACTACAGGCATCTGCATGTCAAATGTCCCAGGCAAGGTGTACTTGAAGGAAGACCCAAGCTAATGACATCGCCAGCTTCCCATCCCCAGGAGCAGCTGTTCCTCTCAAAACGTGTTGTTCTTGTTTAGCTGCCGTTGAGACCATCTCCCATGTAAACTGAACCAAACACTGTCTGGTCCTGCATCATCTCCATGACCAGTAGAATCCACAGGACTTTCACTGGATGATCGCCAGGCCTTTCTTCCGCATCTGCTTTAGCCTGGAAACTCCACTGAGATCCGTTCAGCATCACCATCCCTGGCAGGTGAGTGGGGGTTGCCCACGAGGTGCACTCACCAGGAATCAAGGCTGGGCTTCCCTGGGGAAGACGAGTGTTCTGTCACTTCGCCAACACTGCCCCGCCCCCAAAGAAGATCAGAAGGGAATGATGGAGAGGGTTAGGATGTTTGTTAAAGTCATGGTGCCTCCAGGCTGGCCAGTCCTAGAACTCCCCTGACTGCTCATGAAGTCAGATGCCCCAGATCTGTATCTGCCAAGCTTCTGTGGGGTTGAAGTACCTCTTCCTTTGGCCCGATTGTCTTGTGGATGAGGTACAGCAACATGTGGCTACAGTATAAGGTACCCGCAGCAGGTAGGGAAGGAGAGGCAGGCCTGGTCTGCAGAAAGTGTCCCCAGCTTAAAGAGATGTTTTCTCACAAGGTGAACAGAGAGGAGGAGAGGGAACTAGAGAGAGAGAGGAGTGTGGGGGTGCAGGAAATGGAGGTTTAATGTTTGTGTAAATTGAAGGAAGGAATCTACTTGGAAATGAGAAGAGGCGAGATTAAAATGGAAAACACACCAAAGCTATTAATACCCAACAGATCCAAATTGAAAAATAAAAGCAATGGGTGAAGCATACAGTTCTCAAAATGAATCCGTGTCATAAACCATTAGCATCAGCTCTACCTTATTACCTGTAACTCCGGAGAGAGGGGCTGCCTGCCGTGTAGGGTAGATGTCTGATTGGAGATCCGCAAGAGCTTGACTCTCCCTCCAGCCCTCTCCCCTCCCCAGTGGCCTCCCTGCTCTGAGCAGCTACAGCACACCCCTTTCTGAGGCCGGTGAAACCCCACTGGTGCCCAGGTCCCAGGGATTGAAATGTAATTTCCCAAATACCCTGAACCTAACAGGGCCTCAGAATTTGCCTTATCCAGTTGGATGCCCACCTTTGCTGATCTGCCATCAGGTCTTAGGCAGGAAATGCCAACTCAGCCTGGGTCATGTGTGTGGTTGATAGGGGACTAACATGGCCTCCAAAGCCCCCTCTCTAACACCCACACAATGCCACATCAGGATCCCTCACCTCTAATTGAAATTTTTAAATAGGTACTGTCAAGTCAACTCCGACTACTCATGGGGACCCTATGTGTGTCAGAGTAGAATTGTGCTCCATTGGATGTTTAATATCTGATTTGTTTGCAGTAGATTGCCAGACCTGTCTTCTGAGACACCCCGGGTGAACTTGACCTCCAACCTTTTGGTAGCAGCTGATTGAGTATACTGTTGGTACCACCTTCATACTCCCCACTATAACCTCATATCCTCTGCTCTTTGTGGTCCTGTGAGCACACCTCAGGCATTCCTTGATCTGAGAAAGGACAACTCGACCTTCAGTTGTTATTTGGCTAATAAGTTATCTGGGAAACGCCCCCTGAGCTACCAGTGTGGGCGAGGTCTCGCCTCTGTGCTCCCCAACCCCACTGCTCCTCTCTGATACTAGCAGTAACTCATCTGTTTCCTCAACTCTGTCCTGCACTACAAAATCCCAGGAGAGAGCAAATGATGGTTTGTCATGGATCCTCAGGATTCAGGGCAGCACACAGCATGCAATAGGAGCCCCAGTCCCTACCACGTGCAGGGCTGACAGTGCGGACTAACAGGAGAGGACACACACTGACAATGTCTGCGGAATCAGTCCTCGGCCACCACACAGTGGATGTTTAATGATTCCAAAATGCATATTTTATGCAAATAATGCCCACGTAAGTTTTTGAAAACCAAGCAACCCCTCCTCTATGTGTTAGTTTCCTATGCACATTATGGGTGTTATATGCATGTGTGTCTATTTAGGAAGGTGTGTTTTATTAGAAGCCCTGGTGTTGCTGTAGAATAAGCACTGGACTGCGAATCACAAGGTTGGCTGCTCTGAGGGATAAAGATGAGGCTTTCTGCTCCTATAAAGATTTACAGTTTCAGAAACCTTATCTTTACGTTGTTGTTACGTGCTGTCAAGTTGATTTTGACTCATAGCAACCCTGTGTAGGGTTTTCAAGGAGCGGCTGGTGAGTTTGAACCACCGACCTAATGGTTTAAACTGACCTGTGGTCCAGTGCTTATCCTAGAGCACACACCAGGACTTTAGGAAACCCTATACAAGGTTGCTATAAGTCCATGGTAGTAAGGGTTATATGAGGGAAAAGGTATGGTAAGTACCACAAGAGCATGTGTACTAAATCCCACGATAAGACCAAAACCAAACAGACCTAATATCATCAAGTCAATATCAACTCCTAGCAACCCTATAAGAGAGAGTCAAACTGCCCCATGGGGTTTCCACGGATGTGGCACTCTAGGATAAGCACTAGACTACAAAACAAAAGGTCAGTCATTCAAATCTACCAGCTGCTCCTTGGAAACACTGCACAAGGTCGCTATGAGTTGGAACTTAACGTGATGGTCGTTAACAACACCAGCAATCTTTACAGAAGCATACTGCAACATCATTCTCCTGAAGAACAGCTGATGGGTTCAAACCTCCAATCTATCCGTTAGCAGTTGAGTCCTTTACCATTTAGCAGCCAGGGTTCCTAATCCTACACGTTGCTGTCGAGTCAGTTTTGACTCATAGCAACCCTGTGTGGTGTTTCTGAGGAGAAGTTGGTGGGTTTGAACCACTAACCTTGCAGTTCAAACCGACCTTGCAGTCCAGTGCTTATCTTACAACACTACACCAAGACTCCAGTGTAGCATGTGAGTTTTACATCTTTTAAGATCTAAAAAAGCAAGCAGAACAATTTGATGAACTTGACTTATACTTATAGCTGTTGTTGTTGTTGTTAAGTGCTATCGAGTCGGTTCCGACCCATAGCGACCCTGTACAGGGTTTCCGAGGGTGTAAATCTTCATGGGAGTAGAAAGCCTCATCTTTCTCCCGCGGAGCAGCTGGTAGTTTCGAACCGCTGACCTTAAGGTTCGCATCCCGATTATAGCTGTAGTAACTCAAAATACCGAGAGGGAAGGAGTCTTCACATCAAGTATCAATGCTATACCCTCTGTATACAGGGTTGATAGGGACAGGCAACTTAAGCATCGGCTACCTAAAATGGGGGCTAGGGGGGCTATAAAGGTCTGAAGTGACTGGCTTACAAGTTTTCAAGATGGAATTTAGTTTCAGAGTGTGCGGGCGAAGTTAGAATTCCCACTGAATAGTTTTCATCATGTCTAGATGGGTCTGGTGAAAGGAGATGGGGATAAGATTCTTATAATTCAATAGTGAATAACTGTTATCATGACTAAATGTGACTGTCACAAACATAAAGTTTCTGTAACAAAAAGTGGGAAGTAGTTAATCTGACAGTCCAGGAAGAGAGGACCCTAGGACCATCAAGGGAGAAGAGCAAGAGCAGAATGTGGGACCCTATTCAGAGAAGCATCGACACCAGAGATGGAGGCGGAGATGAGAGGGAGCAGCTGAGGACTCCAGACTCATGGAAAGAGAAAGGCAGTGTGCTGGCAACCAAGAGGCAGGCTTGTAGAATGTGCCTTTTGGTTGTTTTAAATGATTATATATTTCTGAGTGCTTTTGTGCACGTCTAAAAAAAAAAAAGAGGGAATAGAAGCAAATACTGCTGAATGATGATGCACGGATGGTATTATAATCATTGCAATGAAACAATGAGTGTAAAACTGATGTTCTCCCATGTAAAGTATCACTCAATTCACAATAAAAACTTTTAAAAAAAGAGCAAGTAGAACAGAAATGGAGGAAGTCAGATGCCAAGCTATATGAAGATTCCTAAGAAACACAGGACCAGAAGGCGGAAGGAGACCAGGACGTTTCTCCAGAGCCAACAAAATGAAAGGCTTCCACTAGAGAGGGAGCCCTAAGTTAGACCTCCAGCCACCTAAAATTCAGGGAAATGAATGTGTTTGTGAAAGCCGGCCACTCGTGGTATTTCTGTTACTACAGCACTCGAGAACTAAGACAATACTCAATCAACTGTTTCTTTTCTGTCTTCTGTGAATGTGCATCACTTTATTTAAATGCCTCTAACAACTTTATGTTGCAGGGATCCTTGCCATATTTTATAGAGAGGGAAAAGGGGACTGACTCTAAGGAATGGAGTCTCTTGTCTGGTCACAAAGGAAGTTCCAAGATTTGATCTATACATGAGTGTGAACAGTCCACAGTTGTTTTCAGCAAACCATTAATGAGATAAACATGGCTTCTGTGCTCTAGAAGCTCAAATTTTAATAAGAAACAAGCAGAGTACATAAAATAGGCAGTGAGAATGTTGTTGTTGTTGTTGTTGTTGTTGTTGTTGTTGTTATTGTTGTTGTTGTTGTGTGCCATCAAATTGGTACTGACTCAATGACCCTGAATAGGGTTTCCAGGGATATCAATCTCTATGGGAGCAGAAAGCCTCATCTTTCTTCCATGGAACAGCTAGTAGATTCAAACCATCAACCACACAGTTAAAGGGACCTAAACCAATGAAGCATAAACCACAGGGCATTGGGATGCTGAGTTGAGAGGCATTCTCTGTCAGCCACAGATTGCTGTCACTGCCCAAGTGAGACACCGATTTTCAGTGATGGTGAAGAATTGTCTAATAATCAGGGATCTCCAATGCTGGAAGGGGTACTCGGAACATAAAAGAATTCTCCCGTTAAGAGTAGTCTAGACTTTGTAGAGAGAATGAAAAGATCTTCCAGTCTGAAGACTGAGGACAAACTGACCGCAGCTTATTTCGAGCACTTCTTGGACCCTGGGCTGAGAGATGGAGCCTGGAGGCTCGAGAGGGCAGGGGCTGGAGGACTCTTCTGGGTGGTCTTTTCAGGGAATTCAGGGTGCCATGATTCTGTATTCTGCAGGGAAAGAGGGGCCAGCTGGTAGGTGGGCAGTGCTTTGGGCTGGCTGCCAGGGTGCACTTGTTGATGAAGGCAATGGTGAGGGCAGAAGGCCCTCTACTGGACGATGATGTGGAGCTTTAATAAGCTGTAGCTGTGTAAGGAACCAAGGTTTCTCTTACTGACACTCCTGGAAGGGTCTGGGTATCTACTGAGGGGGGGCGTGGGTGTGTGTGCATGTGTGTGTGTTGACTACTATGTGTATGTGTAGACTGTTAGTGTTTGCATTGACTATTCGAGTGTGTGTGTTGATTATTAGGGTGTGTATGTTGACTATTAGGGTCTGTGTGTTGATTATTACGGTGTGTGTTGATTATTACGGTGTATATGTTGACTATTAGGTATGTGTATGTTGACTATTAAAGTGTATGTGTTGACTGTTAGGGTGTCTGTGTGTATACTCACTATTAGGGGTGTGTGGGTGTTGACTATCAGGATGTGTGTGTCTTGACTATTAGGGGCTTGTGTGTGTGTTCACTACTAGGTGTGTGCGTGTTGACTATTAGCATGTGTGTGTTGACTATTACGTGTGTATGTCTTTATTTTAAGGCGTGTGTGTGTTGACTATTAGGGGTGTGTAGGTGTTGACTATTAGGATGTGTGTGTCTTGACTATTAGGGGCCTGTGTGTGTATTCACTACTAGGGATGTGTGGTTGTCTGAGACACATGGGGTCACCAAGAGTTGGAATCAACTTAACAGCAACTGACGCAAACCCTGCCAGTCCAAGTAGGTCATGATTATTAGCTAGGGATATTTTTGGTTACAAATAACCGACACTAAACTCAAACTAGCTGAAACCAAAAAAGATAGAAGTCTTCTGTTGACAAAGACTGGAAAGATATCAGCGTAGCTGCTAAACTACAAGAGATAGCATCCAGAACCAGGGCCTCGAAGGCTGGACTGATGGCTCAGAGTCACCAGGACACTGTCTCTCCATCTCCATCGCAAGTTTGCTAAACTTTACTTTAGGGACAAACCATGCTGAGGGGAGGATAAATCACTGTCTGGATCCCCAAATCCTTATCTTCCCAGTGTAGCAATCTCAGAGTCAGGGAAAATCCTATTTATCAACGTCCATATACCCAGGATTCTATTGGCTCAGCTTGGCTGCCAAGCTCTCCCATTCAATCGCTTCTTGTGACCATGGATGAGGCGTGGCCATCAGCCATTTCCTGGTCATAGGTTACTGCTGTGCAGATCAAATGGACGAAGTCAGTAAGTACTTGCCTGTTGAACATAACAGGTAAAATCTGATTAGTGTTGTTGTTAAGTGCTGTTAAATCAGTTCTGACTCATAGCGACCCTGTATAGGGTTTCCAGGGAACAGCTGTTGGGTTTGAACTGCTGACCGTGTGGTTCTCAGTCCAGTGCTTATCCTGTTGCACCACACCAGGATACCAGGGTTATATCACACTGTTTTAAGAGAGCAGGGGGACTGGGCAGTCCAGTCTTACTGGGGTGTTAGGACAAAGCCTGACTCGTTGGCATTGCACATTTATTCCTCAAAAGGCCTTTTCCCTGGAGGATTAAGGGTTGGCTCTTGGACCTTTGACATTTTTTTACTTTCTGGAGACTTCCTGCTGCTCTCCTTTGGCAAAACAAAACAAAAACAAACACATCCTCCTCTCCAGACCCCAGAAATTAGGAGACTGTCCTGAAATCAAATGGCAATCAAAGAGACAAAAGGGCTTCAAGGTCTCCTTCACCTGCCTCCTGCCCGGAGGTGTCCACAAGCTTCCCTTCAATGCCTTTACCAAGAGAAGAAAAGGCATTAGTTCTGCACCCTGCTGCGTGGACAAATTCCAAGGGATGCTTATCATTTTGTAAGTTTTCCTGTTTCTTTTTTTCTTCAAGCCATCTGGGGCACTGAGGAAGAGTTTCCCTCAGCTTCAGGCATTTTCCTACAGCAAAGGACGAGTGCCCAGGGCAAGAAGCTTGGCAGACACTTCAAGGTCAGGGAATGATGGAACCCAGGTTCCTGTACCTCACTAGAAGGAGGGACAAACTGTGCTGGATGTACTGCCTGATTTGCGTCAGGAAAGGGCTGCATGTGCCCCAGGATGCAGCCACCCAGCCCCTCAACAACACCCTCAATAGCTGCCCCTCAGTCTCTTCTAGACCAGCTCATTGTGGATTACAAGTTCAGGCATCGATTCTTTCTATGGTCGTACTTTGGACATGTTGTCTAGAGGGATCAGTCCCTGGTGGTAAAATGGAGGATCAGTGAAAAGGAGGAAGACCTGCATGAGATTCACTGCCATGGTGTGAGCAGCAATGGGCTCAAGCGTAACAATTGTAAGGAAGACACAGGACTGGGCAAGGTTTCATTCCGGTGTG
>NW_006408620.1:9105295-9110738 GCF_000296735.1 Chrysochloris asiatica | reverse complement strand
TTTGAGTTATGGTGTTGGAGGAGAATATTGAAAGTGCCATGGGCTGCCAAAAGAACGAACAGATCTATGTTGGAAGAAGTGCAACCGGAGTGCTCCCTGGGGGCCAGGATGGCCAAACTTTGTCTCCCATCCTTTGGACCAAGGAGGGACCAGTCGCTGGAGAAGGATATAATGTTTGGTAAGGTGGAGGGTCAGAGAAAAAGAGGAAGACCCCCAGCGAGATGAGCTGGCACAGTAGCAGCCGCAATGGGCTCAAATGTAGCAAAGTTGGTGAGGTTGGCGTGAGACTGGGCAATGTTGCCTTCTGTTGCCCATAGGGTCTCCGTGAGCTGGTACCAACTTGATGGCACCTAACTACATCTATAATCAAGCACTGCATACAATTTTCATTCACTGAACCCATACTAAAACACTGTGTTGTCGTCCGGTAGGAGATTCATCTCACTCGCTGCACTCAACGAACTGGGGGTGAGTTGCACTCCAGCACAATCAAACAAGACCCCTGCACAGGCTGACTTTCAAGCGCAAGCAGTTTACTGACAAAGCGAAAGCACATTCTCAAAGTAGAGAACAGGTCTGTCTCTGCAGTGTGGAGTAGACCCGGGTGGGGTCTTGGCTCTGCATTTTTATTGTAGCTTCTTTAATATATGATAATAAAGGGGAGGAATATTCATTCAATTCCTGGAGGTTTCTTGGCAATGTGGTACCACCCCTTTCTGTCCTTTTTTGGTCCTCACTAGATAGGCTATGGTGCCGAGAAAGGGGCGTGTGATATAGCATGCTGATAAACCAAAAGTGACGTAAAGGTCATCTTGCTTTCAGCTGCAAGTGTCCAGGTTTAGGGAAAGTCCCCAGATGGTGGATCTTTCACTTTGTGGCGGGTTGCAGTTATTTGATTGGCTGGTTTGGCCTTTAAGATTCTTCCCTTTTGTGGCTGATGTCATCTGATGCTACCTCTCTACTATGGTCCCAAGTTCTGCTTCCTTTCTCCTTACCTCCAGCCTATTCCTATTACCTATCTTATGCCAAACCGGTGGGCACATTTCAGTCATGGTTCCAAGTGATTTGCACGGTTGATCTCGCTGAATCTTCATTGACAACATGAAGTTGAAACTATAAGGGGCTTCAAAAGTTCGGGGGGAAATTCCATTATCATTAGACTCCATTTTTCCATGAACTTTTTGACACCCCTGCATATCATTATCATTTCACAGATGAGGAAACTGAGATGCAGATGGGCCTACATAAGCTGCCCAAGATACCACATCTAAGAATCAAGACTGTCTAGCTTCTGAATCCACAATTTTACATCATTACTAATTTCATGATGCCTCCCAACTAGGCTGGTGGAGAAATAAAACACAGCTCCGGTCTTCATGCCACTCTTAGTGTAGGAACCTGCAAACAATCACTGTTAAAACTGTTTTTCATCTTCAGAGTAATGGATGAATGGAAACTTTTCAGGTGGCTCTCCAAACCTGTAGTTGTTAGGGAGCATTGAATAGCCTAAGATTCACAGTAACCCTACATACAACAGGAAACATTGCCCAGTTCAGCACCATCCTCACAACCATTCCTATGTTTGAGCTCACTGTTGAAACCACTGTATCAATCCAACTCATTGGGAGTCTTCCTCTTTTTCACTGACCCTCTACTTTTCCAAGCATGATGCCCTTCTTCAGGGACTGGTCCCTCCTGATAATATGCCCAAAGTATGAGAGACGAAGTCTCCAAGGCTACAGATTCAACAAATATTTGTTGGGTTTGGGTCAGTGGCAGGAGAAACGTTTCTGAGATAGAAGGGGATCTGACTTTACTTCACTCAGAGCCAAGTGTCTCTTCTTTGCCTGGTGAGCACATATCTAAGTTGTAAGGTGAGGAGTAGATGGACTTGGTGGTTTGCTGAGTCAGGTGGAGGTTTTTTATTTTTTGGTTTGTTTGTTTGTTTTCCCTGATGAAATTAGTCCCTTGTCATCCTTCAAATCTCAACTAAAACTTTATCTTCTCTGGAAAGATTTTGCTAAAACCCAACCTACTTCCAAACATATAACCCCTGTCTTCAAGGTGAGTACATTCAAACCCATTGTTACCAACCTGATGATGGCTCATAGCAACCTGAAAAGACAGCGTGGAACTGCTACTACCTAGGGTTTCCAAGGCTGCCATCTTTACGGTAGCAGACTGCCAGATCTTTCTGGTTGGTGGGTTCGAACCACCAACCTTTTGGTTAACTGCCAAGTGCTTAACCACTGTGTAAAGTTTCCTCATTGCAAGAGTTCCTACAAACATTTGTGTGATCTATTTTTCCCACTGAATGTTGGGTTCCTTGGTGCATCTAGCTAAGTACCTGGAAGAGATGATTGTTGTATATATAGGAGCCCTGATGGTGCTATTTGATAAACACTGGACTAGTAGCCACAGAGTTGATCATTCAAACCCACCAGCTGCTCCAAGGGAGAAAAAGGAGGCTCTCTGCACTGTGGGTTAATGTGCTGGACAGCATTGTTAGTTTGAACCATGAGGCTGGCAGTTCAAGCTCACCAGCTGCTCCTTGGAAACCCTAAACAGGGTCGCTATGGGTTGGAACTGACTCAATGGCACAACAACAAAATCCTGTAAAATTGCAGCCTTGGAAAATCTATACAGGATTGCTAAGAGTTGGAATCAACTTGATGAATTTGAGGGGGTTTTCTGGTTTGGCGAGAGGGGTGCTCTGTAAATAAATAAAAACAAGCAAGTAGGAACAATCCATATTAAATGGTGCTATTAATTATCGAAGGAGCTCAAGAGACACAGAGGTTAAGTGATCAGCTGCTGACTGAAAGGTTGGACGGTAGTTTGAAACCACCAGCAACCCTGAGGCAGAAAGATGTGGCAATCTGACTCTTTAGAGATAGGGACAGCCTTGGAAACCTTATGGGGCAGTTCCACTCTTCCTATTGGGTCGCTATGAGTCAGAATCAACTAGGTGGTAATGGGGAGAAACGTCATTTTTATTCAACTCTCATAACTACCTTTTGATTTTAGGATACTAATAAGTGAATAAATGTTGAAGGCTGAAATATTTTTTATACTCTTGGTTCTCTGTGTGTCTCCCAGAACTCAAGTTCCTATTCTTGGTCTTTGCCCGAAAGATGCTCAGAATCTCTGAGCATCTGACCTTAACACAGCAAGAAGGGCTTTGCTTGTACGATTGAAATAAGGAAGTTGGGATGGGGAGAGTGTCCTTGATTAGCTGAGTGGCCTGGATATCATCACAAGAGTTCTTAGAAGAGAAAGAGTCCCAGCCAGAGAGGTTTGGAGATGCTCTGCTACTGAATCGGAAGATGGAAGAGAGTAAGAGCCAAGAACAAGAGCATCCTCCAGCGGTTGGAAAAGGCAAGGGTACAGATTCTATCCAGAGCTTCCAGAGGGAAAGCCACCATTCTGATACCCTGATTGTGTGGTTACTAACACCCAAAAAAGGAGCCCTGGCTGTGTAGTGGGTAAGCAATCAGCAGTAACAGAAGCATGGGTGGTTGGAAACATGAGGATGCCTGCTTCCACAAAGATAACAGCCTTGGGAATTTTGGGAACAATTCTACTCTGACCTCGAGGGTCTCTAAGAGCCAGAATTGACTCAGTGGCAGTGGCTATAAATCAGGCAACCAAGCTGTAAGTTACTGCAAGGAGGCTTCAAAAAATTCGTGGGAAATGGAATCAAAAGATAATGGAATTTGCTTCACATTTTGAAGGCTCCTCGTATATGTGTGTTGTATCATCCGCTAAAGATGTGGTAACTAGTTAGAGCAGACATACGGTACACTCTTTCCACAGTCCTGTTTCCAAACTCGCTCCAAGTGCAGCTCTGATCCTGCTCCCAAAACTCTGCCAGCCCACCTTACATGCTGTCATCCTGTTTTCTGGATTCACTTCCAAGAGTTGTCAAGGCTCCACCTCTATGTTGGTATGATAGTAATGGGCAACGCATTTGGAGTCTGATGCTGTGCTTTACAGGAATTATCTTCTGTACCTGACAACAACCACACTTTCATGTTGTCTTTATCATTCCCATGTCCAAACAGAGACACCATGCTTTGGTGATGTCAAGTTGTAAAGTTGGAAGAGTTAAAAAGTACCAATTACCATCAGCTCCATTCAAACACATGGCAGCCCCAAGTTTGTCAAAATAGTACTGCGCTCCATTGGGTTTTCATTGGCTGTGGTCTTTTGGAAATGGACCATCAGGCCTTTCTTTGAAGATGCTTCAGGTGGGATCTAACTGCCAAGCATTCCATTAGCACCCTACACCTTAACCATTTGGACCACCTAGGAACTCCAAAACCAAACCAAATTCCAGCTCATGGTGACCCCAAGTATGATAGAGTAGAACTTCAATGGCTGACTTTTCAGGTGTAGATCTCTCAGCAGGTCTGGGTGGACTTGAACCTCCAACCTCTCCATGAGCAGCCGAGCATGCTGGGTTTGCACCATCAGACTTGCATCCTTGTCAGTTCCCCACTAGGCTACATACTGTACACTGTGCCCCCACCTTCACCCACTCCTTCCTGCCTCCCAGCAATGCGCACTTCTCCACTTAGAGCTGAATCCACACCTGCTACCTGGAGACCCCAGTGCTTCATTATTCTGACGCAGACTTCACAGATGGTAGATGACAGGGGAGATAATTTACCAGAGCCTCAGTCTGGAGGAGTGATACCATAGAAACAGGAGAGAACTGGATGATTTGTTCTGTTTTCTCTATTTTAATAGATGTTGTTGGTAAGTGCCGTTGAGTTGGTTCTGACCCATAGCAACCCTGTATAGGGTTTCCAAGGAGCAGCTGGTGAGCTTGAACCACCGACCTTGCAGTTCAAATGACTTTACAGTCTGATGCATTAGCCCACATCGCCACACCAGAACTCCATTTTAATAGATGGATGGATATAAATTAGTGATTTGCAGATGACATCTACTACAACTTCTTGTAACAGTCTGTAGAGATTCACAGAGGTGAACAGACTTGCCCGAGGTCACGAGCATGGGCAGGAGCTGACCAGGGAACTAAACTAAGGGATTCCTGGCTATAGTGCCCCCTGCTTTATATGTTTTATATCATGTGTCATAACTGACAGTGCACTTTCTCATGTATCAGTAGTGCTTAAATTTGTAGATCACAAACCACTGCATCTGAATCACATGAGAAGCTTTCAAAAATACAGACTCTATGTCCCATCGCTCTGTTTGTCTGGACCAGTACCCAGGAATATGAGGGATTACAATGATCAGCCAGGTTAGGGAAACACAGGCCATAGGTGGCAACATGTGTGTTCTTGCAAAGGTGGAATAGGTGGATGCCTTCTCCCCATCTTCATATCAAACAAGATTGGCAAATCTGTTCTCAGAAGTCCTAACAGTTGGAAAGATGAGACAAAGTGGGGAGAGAACTCATCCCTGACACCGG
>NW_006408620.1:9095214-9104525 GCF_000296735.1 Chrysochloris asiatica | reverse complement strand
GAGGTGGTATGCAATCTACCATGGTAGGGAATGTTTTGGGGCTGACCCAAAGAACTCTTCAAAACAACTGGGAACCCTTCATTCAGGCCAGCCTTTGTAAGCCCCCAATCATTGCTTAAAATCACAGATCTCAAAAATGACAAAATGTGACACACTCAAGTGCTGGTGAGCTGCTGGACAAAGGTATTCTCAATGAACACTGGAAGGGGTAAACACTGGCTGAGTCGTTTGGGAGGAAAGTTTAGATTATGTAGAAAAACTTAAATCTGTACATTTCTTTGAGCCAGACAAATCAGGTCTAGATTCCACCCTAGAGAAAAGCTCATTCGGAAATCACATAGTGGTTAAGGGTTGCACAATATGTTCAAAGTACTTAATGTCCCTGAATTAAACATGTAATAAAACTGAAAATGGCCATTTTTGTTACCAGTATGTATTGTTTTTGTTGTTAAGTACTATCAACTCAGTTCCGACTCATAGCGACCCTGTATAGGGTTTCCAAGGAGTGGCTGGTGGGTTTGAACCACCAACCTTGTGGTTAGCAGTTCAGTGTTTATCCTACAGTGCCACACTAGGACTAAATATATTAATAAAGAAGAAGAAGAAGGAATTCACATATATGCAAAAAGGAGCCATTTAAGGACAACGGGTTCTAAAATATTGGAAGCAATCTAGATGTCCATTGAAAGGGCCTGGTTAAAACCAGTCTTTTCAAAGCTGTACAGTCATAACAGAGAATGTGACAGATGTGGATGAAGCGACTGAAAGAGTCCTCCAACATATTGTTGAGGGGAAAGCAAGTTGCAAACAAATCCTAGCACTAATGCTTTTGACTATATATATGTAAAAATACCTGTGTTGTTGTTAAGAACAGTGGAGTCAGTTCTAACTCATAGCAACCTTGCATGGGGTTTCTGGAGAGCAGCTGGTGGATTTGAACTGTTGGCCTTGTAGTTCAACCTGATCTTGCAGCCCAGCGCATTATCCTGCAGGACCACACCAGGACTCCAAAGATAACTGAACACACACAAAAATATCCATGTGCAGCTCTGTATTTAAATGAAAAGTCTGCTTCTGGGATGGTGCCCATGCAACTAACCACAGTCCTGATATCTGAGAAGGCGGCTGGACATGGAGGCGAGAATGGTATGGAAGGACTTTTTATTTCTACAGCATGAATTTCTTACTGCAATAATCTCATCATGATCATTGTTGCAAGTTTTGGCCTTGTTATTATCAAAGTTACTCATCTCTTAGAAACACTGGAAAGTTTGAATTGACTGTATTAATAGTCATAGTCTTGGCTAATGGGAGGAGTTGCTTTATTGACTCAAAAATAAGCATACAAGTAAGTATCACAAGTAAGTAAAATTTTGCTGAAGCTAATCCCGAAACGATTACAGCAGCACATCAACAGAGAACTGCTAGAAATTCAAGCTGGATTCAGGAGACGGCAAGGAACTAGGACAGATGCTTCTTGACTAAAGGATACCAGAGAGAAGTTTACTTGGCTGTATTGTATGCAAAGGCAGTTAACAGTGAGGATCATAACAAACTATGTAAACAATGAGTATTCCAGAACACTTAATTGTGCTCAGGAGGAAACCATACATAGACAAAGAAACAGTCATTCAAACAGAACAAGGGGCGACTGAATGGTTTAAAATCAGGAAAGGTGTGCACCAGGGTTGTATTCTTTTACCTTTCAATCTGTATGCTGAGCAAATAAACTAAGAAGCTGGAGTCTATGAATGGATTCTATGAATGGAGGAAGATTCATTAACATACTGCAATATGCAGATAACACAACCTTGCTTGCTGAAAGTGAAAAGGACTTAAAATACTTCCTGATGAAGATCAAAGACTACAGCCTTCAGTATGGATGGCACCTCAATGTAAACAAAACAAAAATCCTCACAACTCAGCCAATTAATAAAATTATGATAAATGGAAAAAGAGTGACGTTGTCAAAGACTTAAATTTGCTTGAGCTACAATCAACACTCATGGAAGCAGCAGTCAAGAAATCAAATGCTGTACTACTGCATTAGGCCAATCTGCTGGAAAAGACCTCTTTAAAGTGTTCAAGAGCAGAGATGTCAGTTTGAGGACTAAGGTGTGCCTGACCCAAGCTATGCTATTTTCAATTGTCTTATAAGCATGCGAAATTTGAACGATGAATAAGGAAGACTGTGGAAGAATTGGTATATTTGAAGTATTTGAAAGTACCATGGACTGCCAGAAGAACAAAAAATCTGTCTTGGAAAAAATAGTGTGAATGCTCTTTGGAAATGAAAATGGCAGAACTTCATTTCTCATACTTTGAATACGTTGTCAGGAAGGATCAATCCCTGGAAAAGGACGTTGTGTTTGGTAAAGTGGAGGGTCAGTGAAAACGAGGAAGACCCCCAACAAGATGGGTTGGCACAAAGGCAGCAACAGCGGGCTCAAACATAACAATTGTGAGGATGAGACCAGTCTGGGCCGTGTTTTGTTCTGTTGTGCATAGGGTCACCATGCATTGGAACCTGCACAACAACATCTAACAACAACAACATACAACACTAGACTGAGCATTGCACAAGCATCAGGTACTGTCATGGGCACCAGAAGAAATAAATGAAACTCTATCATCATTGTCTATGAAGCGCTTACCCTCTCTTTTACGTAATTAAACAAAGACTTTTACGTAATTAAACAAAGTTGTGGATGCTGTTGGACTCCTGGTGTGGAGCTGTAAGATCAGCACTGCACTGAGAACCACAAGGTTGGCAGTTCAAACCACCAGCTGCCCCTTGGAAACCCTATACAGGGTCACTATGAGTCGGAACCTACTTGATGGCTTTTAACAACAAAAGCAACATGGATGATGCTATTATTTTAAGAAGATATAATATTCTTTCATTTGGAAAACATTTCCTGAACACCTACAGCACCCCAGGCTTTGTTCAGAGCATGAAGACTGCTGGGGACAGCATACGCAGACCCTGGGTTGATTGGTGGCAGCCCCATTGAACCACCTCTGAATATAATCAGTTTAACCCAGATGCTCTCCTTCCTCCTGAAAGTATATAGGAATGTGATAATTAAGAACAATGTAGCATTTTAGGTATAGATAAATGAAGCCCGGTGCCTGAGATCTTGCTCACAAACAAAAGTTTGCAAAGTGTACAGAGACAGCTTGGCTCCTTTCAGGAACCTTGCTTTATGTTATGTATCCTTAAGAAACCGAACGTCGCTACTCTAGATCATTTAAGCCTAAAAATTAATATATAACAGCTTGATTGAACCTTTTTCTGTAAAAATAAAAATGTTAGATTGTTAAGAAAAAACTATGAAAATATCTTAAAAGTTGTTCCTGTGAATCATTATGTCCTGTTTTGAATGATCAATCACATTTCAGTTCCGTATCCTGTCTTAATCACATCCTCCCTTTGTGACATCCTCCCTTTGTGAATTACATCCTTCCTTTGAAATACATCCCTCCCTAAAAAAAGAGAATAAAAGGCTGAGGTAGAGTGAGTTCTGCGTGCAATGCTGTGCAATGCTAGGCAATATGTTTGCAGATCTGTCTACCTGCCAGCTTGCAGCATATCTGTGTATCTGTCTTTTTTGTATATATTTCATCTCTCTCTGTCTCTATCCCTTTCGCCGCCAGATCTCCCTTCTTCGTGACACCCACACTTCCTTGTCGAGGCTAGAACCCAACATAGGACCTCGACAGAAGACATGGACCTTATTTGCAGCTTCTCTGCCCTGAAGAAACTCACCAGTATTACAGGTCTAGTGTATGGCCGTGGGCAAGAATCCAGCACAGTATTGTGTGCATGTCATTAACAGAGGTGGTTCTGCCGAGGTGGGGTGACTAAGTGGATAGTTGTTGTTAAGTGCCGTCGAGTTGGTTCTGACTCATAGAGACCCTGTATAGGGTTTCCGAGGAGCAGCTGGTAGGTTTGAATCACTGACCTTGCAGTTCAAACCGACCTTGTGGCCCAGTGCTTATCCTCCAGAGCCACATAGACTCCAAATGGATAAAAGGTCTAAATGATTCTAGAGTTTCTAACACAGCAGTTAATGGGAAAGGCAGCTAGCTCAATTGTGTTCCTTTGTGAGCTGAGAGACGTCTAGGTAAAAGGAAGGCACGCTTGTGGCTCAGTGAGTAAAGCAGGCAAGTCAAACCCACCAAAAGCTCTGCAGGAGAAAAGACCTGGGGATCTGCTCTCATAAAGCCTAGAAATGCCCATAAGGCAGTTCTACTCTGTGGCATGCATGAGTCAGGATTGCCTCGATGGTACCCAACAACGACAGCCACATCAGGCAAGTTACTGCACAAGTGGTTAGAAATATAACTTTGGGATTCGCTAATGGACTTGAAATGGGGAAACATAAATATATTGTTGTAATCACAGGAGTCAGTGAATTCCTAGGAAGAAAGGTTATAGGTGAAACCCTACAGAAAATGGGATATTATTCAATGAGAAAGTTGTGGAGATTTTTACTGTGATTACATTGAATGTATAGATCAAATTGGGGAGTATTAACATCTTAATAATGTTAAATCTTCCAATCCATGTACTTAGGCATCTTTCTATTTCTTTAAGTCTTCTTTAGTTACTTTTGGCAATGTTTTATAGTTTTCATTGTATTCATACTCCATGTTCCTAGTTGTTGTTGTGTGCCGTGGAGTCGGTTCCGACTCATAGTGACCCTACACAGGGTTTCCGAGGCTGTAAATCTTTACGGGAGCAGACCGCCTCATCTTTCTCCCATGGAGCGGCTGGTAGTTTAGAACTGCTGACCTTGCAGCTCGCAGCCCAATTCATAACCACTATGCTACCAGAGCTCCTGGTTAGTTTCTGGAATTTTCTTAGCTATTACTGTAAATGGAATTGTTTTCTTACTTGCCCTTCAGATTACGTACTGTTTGTTGGTTGACCTTGTACCCCAAAACTTGGCTAAATTGCTCTATTAGCTCTAAAAGCTTTCTTGCGGAGTCTTTGAGATTTTCTATAGAATATGAATAGAGATCATTTTACTTCTTTTCCATTCTGGGTTCCTTTTGTTTTTTTGCCTTGTCTTATTGCTCTGGTTAGGACTTCTAATACAATATTGGGGTCACAGTTTTTTGCTGTCATCAGGTTCCAACTTCAGCCTGTACGCCCAATGTCCTCAGAGGTTGCTGATGGGAGTCAGCATGATGTCGCATTATAAAGACCTGATTGTGATTCCCATGGGGGTTTAACCTTGTTTGGATTGTCCTCCTCCAGTATCTACTTTGTTCATTTTTCTCTTTCAATGTTGCTTTAGTTATCTGAGGCCTCTTGCCATTTCATATAAGGTTGTTGTTGTTAAGTGCTATCGAGTCTTTTCTGACTCATAGCAACTCTTTATAATGTTTCCAAGGAGCAGCTGGGGGGGTTAAACTTTAATGCGCCAAACTGCAAAGCCATTTGAACTGCAAGGTTGGCGGTTCAAGCTCACCAGCTACTCCTCGGAAACCCTATACAGGGTTGCTATGGGTTGGAACAGACTCAACGGCACTAAATAACAACAACATCATTCTAGGGACTTGATGAGCTCTTGTGTATGCAAATAATGTCTTTTGCCATCTTTGAAATTTTAGAAATTATCATCACTACTGTTACTGTGATGATAAATATAATACAAATATTTTAAGAACCTAAAACCTAAATCCCACCTATAATCTGAATTCTAGGGAAGATTCAGAGACCCTGGTGGTACAAATGGTTAAGCACTAGACCACTAGCCAGAAGGTTGTTGTTTGAACCCACCCAGAGGTATCTTAGAAGACAGGGCTGACGATCTGCTTCTGAAAGTCACAGTATAAATTAAAACCCCATGGAGCACATCTACTGTGGCACATGGGGTCACCATGAGTCAGAATGAACTTGTTGACAATTAACAACAACAACAGCAAGTTGAAAGGTTAACGTTTCCAACGCACGCAGTAGTATCACAATGTCTTACTTCCCTAAAGATAGCAGCCTTGAACACCCTACTTTGACGCATGGGGTCACGGTGAGTCAGAATCATACCAGTGGTGACTAACAAGAGGGCAGATTCTAATCCAGAGACTCCCCCAGTCTTGGGCTCCCCTCCACACAACCATTTCCCATGCAGAGAGCCACAACAGTTACCTGTGAGAAGTAAGCAGCAGCTACCCAGTTCTTTACAGGGACTGTGGGCCAGCCCAGCTCTCTGAAAGCTCCCTCAGCTGTGAGCCCAACTCTCACTATCAAAACTTTCTGAGAAGAGTCTTTCGTTTCCCAGAGATGGAAAAGGAAGGATTCTTTGCCTAGGGCATCTCTTTGAAAAGGTCTAACTTTCTAAACTGGTAAATAAGCCAGACTTCTTTGGGAGGGGTGGGGGGAGGGGGCTGAGTAGGGCAGAGGCTCCAGCAGGGAACGACCTCTGGGAATCAGCTGGTGCCTGAGACATTGTTACTTCCCAAAGTTTTATTTCTTCCTGCACTGAGTTCCTGCTGAGCCACCTGCTCTGCTCTGATTACACAGGCAAATGCTACTGCTCAGAGGATTTTATTAGGCGGGAAAGAGGGGGAGTTAAAATCAAAACAGTAGCTGAGGGGAGAAAAGCCCTTCTGCCTTTAGATAAAGGTGAGAATAATTTTATAAGCAGCAAAGCTTGTGAAAGGTGACGATGCCATTCAGCTCCGCTCCTAATCTCTGGTGTGCAGGGCACACATTTCTAAGTAAGCTCGTGCCGACTACGGCGTGATCCCAGAGCGTGCGATTCGGCCTAACAAGATATGTCTTAGGTCGACAGTTACAGCCACCGAGTTCAAGCTCCCTGCCTCTCAGCTCTGAGGTCTAAATTTTAGGGTCTCAGTACTTTTGACTTAAATCTCATGTGCTCATGTTTCCTAGTTTTTACCCTTGATCCTCTGCTCTTCAAGAATCAGATGCTCCCCAGCACAACAGCTTCACCCTTAGTGGTTCAAGATGAACTCCCAGCAGGTAATAGTCTTGGGTTTTGAGACAAGACAGGGGAGCGGGAAGACAGAGAAGGGAGGGAATGAATGAGCAGACAGTTGCCTGCCTTGCTGGAATTCTGAAATGCCAACACAGCACTGCTTGTGAATTCAGAGCAAGTAGGCAGATACTGGACTGCTGACCACAAGGTCCATAGTTCAAACCCACCAACTGCTCCTCGGAAACCTTATACAGGGTCATTACAAGTTGGAACCTGCATGATAGCACTTAAGAACAAATAACAACATAGATATATCATGGTTTGACTGTTTCCTATCTCTTGGCAGTATAATGCTTAGCACATCTGCCTACCTCAAGAAAGATCCCTGGTTTGAAACTGGGTGGGAACTTGCAGTTTGGAGTCCTGGAGTGATGCTGTAGGGTCAGAACCATGAAGTTGGTGGTTCAAACCCACCAGGTGCGCCTTAGAAACCCTATACAGGGTCTCAATGTAAAGTGAGTAGGTGACCCAAACAGTTTGCACTAACTGCAAGATAGGCCATTCAAGTCCACCCAGTGGCCCTGTGGAAGCCAGGTCTGAGGATCTACTTCCCTAAGATTGTTGTTCCTAAGCACTGTTGAGTCTATTCCGACCCCGTATAGGGTTTCCGAGGAGGTGCTGGTGGGTTTGAACTGCTGACCTTGTGGTTTGCAGTGCAGTGCTGATCCCACAGCACCACACGTGGAATCCGTAAGATTACATCCATTGAAAATACTATGGGTAGAGTTCTACTCTGAAGCAAGCAGGGTCACCAAGCAAGTTGACTCAATGTCAACTCTTTGGGGGTCTCTGAGTGGGGAAAATGGTTAACATGCTCAGCGACTAACCTAAGGATTGGTGGGCCGAGTCTACCCAGAGGAATCTCGGAAGAAAGTCCTGGAGAACTACTTCCAAAATAATCAGCCATTGAAAACCCTGTGGAGCATCTTTTCCCTCCAAATCCATTGAAGGCGGTGAGCACAGCGCACCTTGCTGTCCACTGCCATCGATTTGGTGCTGACACATGGCAGCCTTATGTGAACCAGAGTGAAGCACTGTCCGGTCCTGTACTGTCTCCATGACCTGGGTGTACCTGAGTCTGTTGTGACGGCTGTTTGTTTCCACCTGACTTTTGCTGGCTGCTTATCAGGTAGAGATTAGCTGGTCTTTCTTCATTGTCTACATCAGTCAGGAAGCTCTGCTGAATCTCGTCCACCATGGGTGCTCCTGCTGGTACTTGAAATATTGGTGGCATAGCTTCCAGCATCCCAGCAACATGCAAACCACCACAGTACGACACACTGATTGTTGTTGTTGCTGTTGTTTTCCAGTACTGTCACGTCAGTTCTGACTCATAGCGACCCTGTATAGGGTTTCCAAGGAGCGGCTGGTGGGTTTGAACCACAACTCTCATGGTTAGCAGTCCAGATGGGGGTAAAGATTACACATAGCGACTATTAAACAGGACCAATTCAGGATTCCCATGTCTCGTCCTGTCTGTAATCAGTCACAAGTCTCCATCCACTCAAACTCCACGTCCTCTCAAGTCCACAGACTGTCCTCTCTCATCCCGACTCCCACAACCACTCTTCTGTCACTGTCCTTACACGCCGTCTCCAGCATCCACCCTCCAACACACCTTCAGGTCCTTTCCTCCGGGTGATACCATGCTCTACCTTCCTCAAGGAGCGCTAGAAGGAGAAATGATTCTGAAACAGCAGATGGCCACATGGAAGTCACAATTTAAGTGCAGCCAAGTTGGTTCCAACTCACAGTGATCCTGTATAGGGTTCCCAAGGAGTGGCTGGTGGGTTTTAACGTCCAACTTGGGGGTTCTTATCCTACTGCACCACACCAGGACTCCAAATTGCAAGCTGCAGGGTACAAAATCGACAGTCCAGAACAAGGTCAGCAGTTCGGTATAGGTATCATTATAAGAATGGTGCTAAATACATAAGACTATAGATGGAAGCCTGAACCACATCCAGATCTGCAGAGATGGGAAATTTCCACTTGAAAGGATGAGCAGACCAGCCTGGAATGGCTAGAAGAATAGAAGATACTTCTTGAAGAAAGACCTACAGGAAAAAATACAAAACAATAGAGGCAGATGGACTGCTACTTCAAGAACAAACAAGTTGCTTGCCCAAGAAACATCAAGGCAAGTGGTCGGGTCCCCTCAGTGCAAACCCCCTTCCAAGACTAAGACTCAATGGGAATACACACTCTGATTGGTGACCACGCTCGTCACCGATAAGGGAAGTGAGAGAAAAACAGCAATTAAGTGGCGAGCTAAGCCCTACAATGTGGAGAGTGAAGCGT
>NW_006408620.1:9076753-9093158 GCF_000296735.1 Chrysochloris asiatica | reverse complement strand
AGAACCAACTCAGCAACGCTTAGCAACAACAACAAATATATAGAGTCCTGGCATGGTGCTGTAGGATAAGCACTGGACTGCTAACCACAGGCCGGTGGTCCAAACCCACCAGGTGCACCTATACAGGGAACACTATACCAGAAAGCACCCCAACATCTCATGCCCACAGCCTGAGCATCACAGCAGAGCTGTGCTTACTCAGTAGGATTTACAATGGCTTTCTTCCTCTGGGTGAACTCCAAGGCCCAACCTTTCAGTTAGTGACTGAGTGCTGCATGCAGCACCCGGGGGACTCAGGAGTGCTGTGCACGGCGTCTTAGACAGAGGAGTTCTCAGAGCAGACTTGTTCTGTCCCACCACCTCCACTGCCTGGACCAACCAGTCATTCTTTTATGCAAACCTTGCTCTTTCTAAAACACATTCACCTGGCTTCCCTGACACTGTTGCGCGAGTGTTGGAGGAAGCTTCAAAACTCTCCTTGATTGCTACTGTTTCCTGCACCAAGCCAGAGGCTGGGGAGAAGAAGGAAACTTACAAAAGGTTGGATTGCACAAAGACGGTGTTGCCGCAAGCACTCCTACCGACTCCAGTCATGCATTTTTCATGCAGCCTCAGGAGACGGTGGGCAGAAATCTTTCCCTGCTACATGGTAGCGGCTGAAGCTCCTGGAGCCCTGCTCCCAGCAGCCCTGAACACCGGAATGTGAATTTAATTACACTCCTAATGGCACATTTTATCACAGAGTTCTCTGTGATCTTAAGGTAGCCTTTTCCCCACACCCTACGCCCACAGCTGAATCTCAGAACCCAATCTGCAAAAGGACAGAAGGGATACTGCTTCTACCTCCTGTGAATTCTGGGAGGTTTGTTAGAGCTAGGGGAGTCCTCGTGTGGCCCTTGTAGGATCAGCACTGGACTGCTAACCACAAGGTTGATGGTTCAAACCCACCAGCCCTTATACGAGGTTGCCATGAGTCAGAAGTGATTCAAGGGCACTTCACAACAACAAATTAGAGAGAGGGAGTCCTTGGAGGGGGGCACATGGTTAAAGCACTGGACTCCTAGCATAAAGGTTAGAGGCTCAAGTCCACCCAGCAGTGTCTTGGAAGAAACGTCTACTGAAGTATCAGCCGTGGAAAATACTTTAAGGCCGACTCCATGGCAATTGTTTCTTTTACTTATTGGAGATAAACTTGAGATATAGGGGACCCCTGGGGAAGACGGGAGCTTTATTCTAAAAGCCTACATGTAAGTGAGAGAAGAAACAAAAAACTATCCACAAATACCTGCATTCAAATCCTAGCTATGCCTTTTACTGGCTGAGTGTTTTTAGTCAGTTGTTCAGCCTCTCTGAACCTCAGTTATCTCATTTGTGAAAATGGAAATGTAAACACCAGCCTTGCTGGCAGGCTGTGAGGATTGGATGGGACAGTGGATACTTTTTAATAACGCCCCCTCTCTGCCTTGGGTATTGGCTAAACTGTATCAACTCCAAGTACCATGACAGTCTTTACAGATACTGAATGTAACGACACCAATACATCTGTACTCAGTGTTTGCCCAGGAGTGGAAGCCCCGAGGCATGAATATGGGAACTCACCCAGCTCCCCTCACCCTTTCAGATACGACCCAACATTCTATTCCCTATTCTCCACCCAAGCAAAGAGATATCTGTCAGCAGGCATTTTCTAAGCATCCTTCTTTGTGTCTGCCCCACATACAAAAGGAGAAGGAGATAAAGACATAATCCCAGAGCGTTACTCTGAAGGAATTAAAAGGAAAACGGAAACAGATTATGAGGTACTATTGATTCTAAAGGCAGAAAAAGTGTGGCAATGGAAAAAAATCAGCTTGTACAGAGGCAATTCTGGAAAGTTTCCTAGAGAAAGAAAAACCTTGGATCCTGCGGAATATGTAACTAATTAAACAATGATGTGTTGTTAGTGTCATTGAGTTGGTATTGAATCATAGTGACCCACTGCACAAGGAACTGCCCAGTCCTGCGTCCACCTCACTACCATTGACCCGCTTAGGCCCACTGCTGCTGCCACTGTATCAGTCCATCTCGTTGGGGGGTCTTTCTCTTTTTCGCTGACCCTCCACTTGGTGTCCTTCTCCAGGGACTGGTCCATCCTCATAACATGTCCAAAGTATGAGAGACAAACTCTGGTCAATTAAGCTTCTAAGGAGCATTCTGACTGTATTCTTCCAATACAGATTTGTTTGTGCTTCTGACAGTCCATGGCACCTTTAATATTTTCTTCCAACACCATAACTCAAATGCATCGACTCTTCTGAGGTCTTCCTTTATTCATTGTCCAACTTTCACATGCATCTGAGGCTATTGAAAATACCATGGCTTGGGTCAGGAACACGTTAGTCCTCAAACTGACGTCTTTGCTATCGAACACTTTAAAGAGATCTTGTGCAGCAAATTTTCCTAATGCTATACGTTGTTTGATTTCTTGACTGCCGCTTCCATGAGTGTTGATGGTGGATCTGAGCAAAATTAAGTACTTGAAAACTTCAGTCTTTTCTCCATTTATCATGGTGTTATTTATTGGTCCAGTGGTAAGGATTTTTGTTTTCTTTACATTGAGGCGCGACCCATACTGAAGGCTGTGCTCTGTAATTTCATCAGTAAGTATTTTAAGTCCTCTTCATTTTCAGCCAACCAGGCTGTATCATCTGCCAGTGTTGACATCTACAAACGTATTGGGAACCATCCTAAACATGAAGATAAGATGAGAGCACAAAGTCTCTGCCCTCATGGAATATACAGTCTGGAGGAGGAGAGAGATGAAAATGAGAACACAATAATGAAATGAGGTCATGTCACACAGTTTCAAGAAAACAAAACAGGATGGGACCCATGTGAGGGTGGTCACAAGGACCAGGGCAGTGGCACTACACTGGGAAGCCAGGAAGAGCCTCTTTCATGAGGTGGCCTCTGAACTGGGTGGGACCAAGTGACCAGAAGGGCCATCCAGGCAGAGACCTGGAGAAGAACATCTCTAAAGAAGAAACAGCATGCTCAAAGGTAGAGAAGGAATGGGGTATGTTCAAAATACTGATGGTGGGGCTGCAGTGGAGAGGAAGGGGAACAGCTGCTCTAGAAAACAGAAAAGTCTGGGACTCACAGGAGAAAGAGGAGACATCTGAAGGCCCTGGATGTTAGAGCATGCTAGAGCTCTGAAGAGGAGACTGCAGACTAAGCCCTTTAGAAGCTCCCCTTTATTATCTTCACCCAAGGACCACATCAGTAAAACTGGACCAAGAACAGAAAGAAGAGCAAAGGGACATTGGAAAGCTTAGGCAATGATGCAGCCTCAGACGGAGCCAACTTTTCATAAAGACACCAGAACACTGCAGTTAAAGACAACACAGGGGACTCACCCTTCTAGGATCACCATCGGAGGCCTGGTGGCACAGTGCTTAGAGCAATCGGCTACTCACCGAAAGGCTGGCTGTGCAAACCCAACAGGGAGAAAGTGTGGCAGTCTGCTCCCACAGAGAAGACAGTCCTAGGAATCCTACTGAGCAGTTCTACTCTGTGCTATATGGTCCACATGGGTGGGGACCCATTCAACAACGGACAACAACAATGGGGTCGTTATGAGTCACAATCAACTCAACAGTATACAATACCAATAACATGTAATGTGTTTATAATAACTCCAAGATGCTTGCCTTTGTATTATGTTATGTAAACCTCACTAGGACAACAGAAGACATGCAGTATTGCATGCAAGTAAAACTTTGCCGAAGTGAAAAGAGGAAGATCCCCAACAAGATGGGCTGACACAGTGTCAACAGCAATGGGCTCAAACGTAACAACTGTGAGGATGGCACAGGGCGAGGCAGAGTTTCATTCTGTTGTGTGTAGAGTTGCTGTTCTCTGCTTTCAGCCGAGACCCACCAAATATCAGCAGTGGTAGCCCTCACTCCATGTTCCGTTTTGAATGCAGCTTGAATTTCTGCCAGCTCCCTGTAAATGTGCTACTACTGCAATCATCTTCTAATTCAGTAAAATTGTTACTTGCATGTGATGTTAATGATATTGCGGGATAATTTCTGCATTCTGTTGGTTCTTCTTTCCTTTGGAATGAACTCTTATAATCTTCTAATATCATCAGCCAAAACAAGGCCAGTAGCTGACTATGGAGTCATCAATTACTCATAATTAAATTTAGACTGAAGCTGAAGAAAATGAAAACAAGTCCTTGAGAGCTAAAATACCACCTTAAATTTGTTGGTCAGGTACTCCCAAAATTCTTGGCATAGAATAATGAGTGTTTCTGTATCAGTTTGTTTAAACATTTCCATTGGTATTCTTTCCATTCCTGGAGCCTCGTTTTTACCAATGCCTTCAGTGTAACTTACACGTCTTCCTTCAGCGCCAATGGTTCATCGTGAGATGGTACCTCTGAAATGGTTGAGTCCCCACCAATTCTTTTTGGTACCATGGCTCTGTATGCCCTTCATCTTCTTTTGATGCTTTCTTCCCTGTTCGATATTTTGCCCATTGAATCTTTCAATATTTCAAGTCTTTGAATGTTTACTTTGGTTCTTTCAGCTTTAGAAACGTTGAGCGTGTTCTTCACTTTGGGTTTTCTAACTCCAGGTCTTTGCACATTTCATTATAATATTTTACTTGGTTTTTTCAAGTTGTCCTTTGACATTTTCTGCTCAGATCTTTTTCTTCCTCGTTTCTTCTGCTTGCTTTAGTTCCTCTAAGCTCAAGAGCAAGGTTCCAAGTTTTTTTCTGACATCCATTTTGGTCTGTTTTTTCTTGACTTCTTAATGACTTTTCCATGCAGTTCAAACCCACCAGCTGCTCCTCAGAAAGCCCTATACAGGGTCACTATGATTCGGAACCGAGTCGACAGCACTTAACAATAACAAATTTAAGGTGCTATTTTAGCTGTCAAGGACTTGTTTTCATTTTCTTCAGCTTCAGTCTGAACTTAATTATGAGCAATCGATGACTCCATAGTCAGCTACTGGCCTTATTTTGGCTGATGATATTGAATTTCTCAATGGTGTCTTCCCACAGATGTAGTCAATTTAATTCCTGCGTATTCCATCTGGTAAGGCCTACATTTATGTTTTTGAGGGAAAATGATTTGCAACAAAGAAGTTCTTGGTCTTCCAAAATTCTATCATAGGGATCTCCAGAATCATTTCTATCACCAAGGTCATATTTTCCAACTACTAATCCTACTTGGAATACTGATGTGGTCCTGTAGGATACGCACTGAGCTGCAAGGTTCATGGTTCCAACTCCCCAGCCACTCCTCACAAACTTTCTACAGGGTGACTATGACTCGGAACTGACTTGGCGGTACTTAACAACAGCAACAATCCCTACTCTTCTTTCCAACTTGTGCATTATATTCTCCAGTAATTATCAATGCATCTTGATTGCATGTTTGATCAACTTTAGACTGCAGAAGTTAGTAGAATCCTCCCATTTCTTCCTTTTTGGCTTTGGTGGTTGGTGCATAAATTTGAAAAATCGTGGTATTAATTCATCTTCTGTGTGGGCATATAGATATTTTCTCATAGACAGCATTGCACTTCATGACAGGTCTAGAAATGTCCTTTCTGACAATGAATGTGACATCATTCCTTTTCAATTTGTTATTCCCAACATAGTAAACCATATGAATGCCTGATTCAAAATGGCCAGTGCCCGTCCATTTCAACTCACTAATGCCTAGGCTATCAATCTTTATGCATACCATTCCAAGGTTCTTGTCTTCCAATTTTCCTTGATTCATACTTCATATATTCCATGTTTTAATTATTAACGAATGTGTACAGATGTTTCTTCTCACATTGAGCCATACTCTATCAGCAAATGAAGCTTTGCTCCATTCACATGGCTACAGTTGACACAACTTCGGGTAGGCAGCTCTTCCTCAGTAGTAGGTTTGAATGCCTTCTAACTTGAGAGGCTCGTCTTCTGGTACTATGTCAGAAAATGCTTCACAGCTATTCATAAGGTTTTCAGGGGTTGATACCTCAAAACTGAACCATCTATTTCTTCGTCCTCATCTGTTCTTAGCTGACAGATGTGTGGGAAGAATATTGATATGATAAAACTATCACTGTTGTTGTTTAAGTTCCGACCCTGTATAGGGTTTCTGAGGAGCAGCTAGATGGATCTGAACCACTGACCTTGTGGTTAGCAGTCCAGTACTTATCCCACAGAGTAAAGAACATCTGTCTGAAGAATTATGTTCTTTCAAGATCCTTCTATCCGAGATGAAAGTAACAGGAGCAACTCGAAAGACTCGATAGGAAATGCCGTTAACGGTGGAAGAATCCCTCAGCAGAGGAGAGTGGCAATGATTGTATAATTACAAGGATGTAATAAGTGTCACTAAGGAGCTCTGGTAGCGTAGTGGTTACGAATTGGGCTGTGAACCGCAAGGTCAGCAGTTCAAAACTACCAGCTGCTCCGTGGGAGAAAGATGAGGCTTTCTGCTCCTGTAAAGATTTATAGCCTCGGAAACCCTGTACAGGGTTGTTATGGGTCAGAAGCGACTCGACGGCACTTAACAACAAACAAAAACAATCAGTGTCACTGACACATGTACAGTTGAAGTGGTGTGTGTTGTTGTATATTTTCAACAGAACAAAATAAGTTCTTAAACACTTGTTCATGAAAAAAAAACAATCAGGTATCAGAAGTAAGGCTTGAACTTAGGTCTGGGCTACTGACACAGGTGTGGAGGGAGAAGCAGTGTGAGGTGGACACTGAAGATGGCTTTTAAACTGAGGTTCAGCTCAACATCAGTTGAGCGCCTACTGTGTGCCAGGTACCATGCTGGGAGCTTTCCCCTCCATGTCAGTGTATTTCATCTTCCAATGGTTCTGGTCACAGGCTTCATGTCCCCAACCTAAACCAGCTGATTCCAACTCCTGGGGACACCATATGAATCAGAATAACACTGAGCTCCACAGGGTTCTCAGGGGCGGATTGTTTGGAAGTAGATCACCAGGCATTTCTACTGAGGCTCTTCCGGGTGGACTGCAGCCTCCAACCTTTCAGTTAGCAGCAGGCTTGACCACATCCGCCACCTGGGGGACTCCCATTCTAGAGGTGAGAAAACTCATCTCATCTGAGAGATGCAAAATCTTGACATAGCCCTAAATCCAGCATCCTTCCCTCTGCTCCCTCACTTAACAGGATACAAGATGGATGACTCCTAGGCTGAGAAGTGTGGGTCCAATCAGGTTAGTCCCCACTCCTGCCCCTGCTCTGGCTCCTGAGATGCAGTGAGTGACTCCTGAGTCTGATACCTGGCCAGTCCCTTCCTCCTCCTTGCTCCCTCTACTGAGGGCATAAGACCGGATTCTGTTTGTGGAAGCCTCAGCCAGGGGCATTTCACACACACACACAAAAATTCCAACTCATCAAAGGTAGAGACAAAAGACAGCCACATCCTACACCTCCGTCTGTTTGCTGCGTGGCTGTAAGAGAAACAGCTGCTGTGGAACGACAGGACTTATTGAAATAAATTCCAACATTTATAATCAATTACATGGTCCTGTCAGAAAACGACTGCTTGATTTAAGAGCCATTTCAGCACTCACTGGAGGGGCTGGTTTTCATTCTCTCTTTAATTCCTCCCCTCCAGAACTGCCTGACCTCCTCGGCAGCCTCTCTTTCAAAACAAAGATCATCCCTTGGAAAGAGTACAGCGGTTCTCAGTGGCTTCTCTGTCCCTGAATCCGGCAGATCACGTAGCTACTGTCTGACCTTCAGGAGAGCAGCCCAGTGCTGGAATTTGCTCCAAAGACCTTTCCAGCCAGAAGGTCTTAAAATAAAGCCCTTCGGTTTTGTTTTGTTTTGTTGTCTCAGCACAAGCTCCCTGTCATCTCTGCTAAGGTGCTTAGCCAAGGTGGCATGAGAGCACAGGGCCCCTGACCCTCACCCTCTGTACCACAGATGCCCAGCATCTCTATGCCCCAGGCCTTCTCCCAGCTAGAATTCTGCCAGTCTTATCAGCATTAACTGTGGCTGCAGGAAGCACTTTAAAGAAAAAAAAAAAAATTCCTTTTCTTTTTCAAGTAATCTAAAGAAAATAAAAATCAGTGGAGGGATCATATCCAGAGAAGCAGCGACACCAAGACGGAGGCAGATATGGGGTCATGGAGAGAGGGAGCAACTGAGGCCTCTAGATTCATGGGAAGAGAGAGACTAAGAGCTGGCTGCCAGGAGGCAGGCTTGCAGAATGTGCCCTTTGGTGGTTTAAATTATTATATATGCATGAGTGTTTAAAAAAAAAAAGAGCTAAAATGAATTGAGAGAAATACTGTTAACTGATGGTACATGGAGGAGATTATAATCATTGTAATGAAATAAGGTGTATAATTTGTTGAATGTAAAACTGATGAGCTGCCCTGTAAACTTTCATTCAATCCACAGTCAAAACTTAAAAACCAAAAACCAGTGGAAAAGATATGAGTCCAAATGATCCTGGAGTCTGTGTCATGCCAGCATTGTGGTTTCCAAGGTATTTGGTTTCTCCTGGTGTGGCACTGTGGGTGAATGCCCTGGACTCCAAGGTCGGTTTGAACTACAAGGTTGGCAGTTCCAGCTCACCAGTCCTCCTTGGGAACACTGTACAGAGTCGCTATGGGTCAGAACATGACTCAACGGCACTTAATAACAACAGTGGGTTGTCTTATTTGTAATTCTTTCCAAAGAGTTAGATTTGAAGACCCTACAGAATCTTGTCTATGCCACCCTCTCCTACCTCGTTCCTACCACGTCCCTCTCCCTGAGTTATGAAATCCTATCCAGAAGATTTTTTTTTTCCTTCCAGAGGCAGGATACAATGTTTGTCCCGACCTCAGACCTTTGCCTATGTGGTTCCCGGTGCTACATGGGCATGTTCAACCTTATCTTCTGGCTGTCCTTCTCGTCCCTGACGATTCAGTTCAGGTTCCCATTGTTGTTACTGTTAAGTGCCATGGAGTCGGTTCCAACTCACAGCAACCCTGTATAGGGTTTCCAAGGAATGGCTGGTGAGTTTGAACCACCGACCTTGCAGTTCAAACGACCTTGTGGTCCCATGCTTTATTCCACAACGTCACCCCAGGACCATATGACTCAGCAATTCCACTCCTACGTATGGTGATTTGTGGTGATGTGCCGTGGAGTCGGTTCCGACTCATAGCGACCCCTGTACAGGGTTTCTGAGACTGTAAAAATTTTGGGGAGCAGAAAGCCTCATCTTTCTCCTGCAGAACACCTGGTAGTTTCGAACTGCTGATCTTACGGTTAGCAGCCCGATTCGTAACCACTACACTACCACAGCTCCTTAGGAGCTTGCATAGTGGCTCAGAATTTCCCATCCCATCACCACTGTGTCCCCACTGCATAGTGAAATACACCGCTGTTGCTGTAGATCTGGTCATTTCTCCATAGCCCCATTCACTAAGTATGTGGCCTTTCAATAAGGTTTCGTTGGATGTGGTCTAGTCCTTTGTACGGATGGCAGCTGAAGTAAACTGTCTTCATTGGCATTAGTGGGGGTGGTAGACTGTGTTCAGGCCACACCCATACAAACACTGACTAATCGTCCTTTAGGACGTCTGCTTCAATGAACAGATAAGGACCTGTAAGCCCCTGCTTTCCGTCTTCCATACGGGAAAGGATGAATCCCAGGTGTTTCAGTCGAATTTGTTCTCTTAAGTAGCGTGCACATCACCAAGACCATCTGTGTACTGTTATTGATTTTCCCATTCAGTCCATTCATTTTCCATGGGGCAAAGCAGCCTTGAGCTGAAAAATTTCCAAACCCAAAAATACAGGCATCTAAGAGGGCACTCTTTATCAAACCTTTTCTGGGCCCACCTTACGAGCCCTGGTGGCTCCGTGGGTTGATCGCTAGGCTGCTAACGTCAAGGTCAGAGGTTTGAATCTACCAGCCAGTCTAGGGGAGAAAGATGAAGCTGTCTGCTTCTATAAATATGATCTCAGAAACCCAAAGGAGCAGTTCTTTTCTGTCCTGTAGGGTGGCTAGGAGTCGGAATTGATTCGATGGCAATGAGCTTGGTTGGATTGGGGCTTTGGGTCCGCCTTAATCAGCTATGTTGGCTGCCATCAGAAGGTGGGTTTGTGGAGTATCGGACAGAAGATGCTTTCACTGTAGGGCCTGAAACTGACCTCCTAAGGGTCTCCTTCTCACAGATTGTTCTGGAGACCAAAGGCTTGGGTGTGAATCCAACCTCCTCCACTTACTAACTGCATTGTGTTGGGCCAATTACTGAGCTCTTTTGTGCTTCGATTTTCTCATCTGCAAAATGGGAATGACATGGTTTTTGCCTCATGCCTAAATGTGGATTCAACAGGAGTGAGTTCAAACCACCAACCTTTCAACTAACCGCTAATCACTTTAACCATTGTGTCACTGAGGCTACTTTTAATTAATTATACACCAATTAAATCTGGATCCACAGCACTTAACAATAACAACAACAGAGCAGCAAAGTCAGTAGTTTGAAGCCACTGGGAGAAAGACCTGCTGGTCTGCTACTACAAATATGGCCCTATGAAAACCCTGTGGACCAGCTCTACTCCATCCATCCGTCACATCAGGTCGCTATGAACCGGAAACCACTCGAGAGCACCCAACAACAACAGACAAAAGGAACACTCGAACTGAGTCTAATCCCCTCACAGGCACACATTTATTTGTGTGGTTACCTAGTTCATTTCTGTCCCTTCAACTAGCCAGAAAATTCTCAGAAGCTAGTCCTCAGCACAGTAAATTTTATGGAGTGCACAGACAGTATGAACAAACAGGGGTGTGAGTGAGAGATGGAGGGAGAGAATGAATGTGCAGCCAATGAGAGAGGGAGGGAGTGGGCAAATGAATGATGAGGGAATGGATAAGTGGATTCATCCACGGATGAGGGAGTGCATGAGTTGATTCATCCACGGATGAGGGAGTGCGTGAGTGGATTCATCCACGGATGAGGGAATGGATAAGTGGATTCATCCACAGATGAGGGAGTGCGCGAGTGGATTCATCCACAGATGAGGGAATGTGTGAGTGGATTCATCCACAGATGAGGGAATGCGTGAGTGGATGGGTGCATGAGGGAATGAGTGAACAAAACAACAGGTGGTGAATGGGTGAGTGAGTCAGTGAATGCAGGGATGAGTGGATTAGTGAATGTGTAAATGAATAGATGGATGAAGACATAGGTGATGGAATGAGTGAGTGATCAATAGATAAATGCCTGGAAGGATGAATGAATGCATGAACAAGTGAGTGAGTGGATGCAAGGTGCATGAGTGAGTGAGTGAATGAATGAGTGGGTGAATAAGTGAATGAGAGAGTAAATGAATGCTTGATGAATAAATGAGTGAATGGATGCAGGGTGAATGAGTGAATGCATGGTGAATGAATGAATGAGTAAATGGGTGACTGCATGAGTGAAGAAATGAATGAGTGAATGAAAGTGTGGTGAATGAATGAGTGAATGAATCAATGAATGAATGAGTGAGTGAATGCATCGTGAATGAATGAGTGAGTGAATGCATGGTGAATGAATCCGTGAATGAATGAGTGAGTGAATGCATGGTGAATGAATCCACGAATGAATGCATGCATGGTGAGTTACTGAGTGAATGAAGGGATGAGTGAGTGAATGAAGACTCCAATGCCTGTGCACATACTAGGGAGAAAGAATGCAGAAATAAGAGCCTGGCTCCACCCTCAGATTCTCTGCATCTTTGCCAGGGCTCAGCCCCTGCACTCTGGGGTCCTGCTGGGCCATGCTGGGGGCAGGAAGGAAGTGTGTCTGACAGCTTCCTCCTCTGGGAAGAGAGAGCTGGGGGAGCGAAGGGTGAGGGAGAGGGGAGTCACAAACAATTTCTGCTTTAATTAGAGCTCTGTCGGCTTCAGTTAGCCCGGGTGTTTGTTCCCTTGTGTGTGTCAGGGAATTTGGAACTGACCCCAAGCTTGTGAAATAATTAGTGAAATAGTGCCGATGTAGCCATTTCTGAAAAGAGTAATTTACTCTTAGTGCAGCCTCCCGGCAGGGCCACTCATTAATCAAACCAGGCCGTGGACATCAAAGCAGGTCCCCCTTTCCACCACAGCATCCATCATCTGGCCATTAGGTGCTGCAGTAGCCAGGCCCAAATACTGCCTCTGATGGACGGAGCCCACCGCTGGTCCTCACCAGCTGCCAGGAGGGGCCACAGTGTGGGAGAGGGGAGGCACCGGCATGCAGGGCAGGGCCAGGCCCCTCTGAGTTTCTGCACTCGGCACCTGTTCAGGAATACAGACCTACCCTAGACTCCCAGGACCAGAAACAATGAAGCTGCTCTATTCCACCCTTCGCTCTAGCATCCTGTGCCTACTGGAAAGGAGCTTGTCTATTTGCTTAGTTACTCTTTTTCTAAAGGAAACTTCCTAGGTGGCACAAACCATTAAGAGATCGGCAACTAAACATAAGGTTGGAGATTTGAGTCCTCCCAGGAACCTCTGGGTGCAAGAGTCCCGGTGTGGTGCTATGGATAAATGTGCTGGGCTGCAAAGTCAGTTTGAATCTCAAGGTCGGTGGTTCAAGCTCACCAGCTGCTCCTCAGAAACCCTATAAGGGTTGCTATGGGTCAGAACCGACTCGACAGCACTTAACAACAACAACAACCAGAGGTTCCTTTGGAGAAAGGCCTGGAGACCTACTTGTAAAACCCAGTCACTGGACACCCTATGGAACTGAGATACAGTTGATAAAGATGAGATGAGAATGTTCGTGGGCAGGAGTTACAATCAATTCAGAAAGGGAGAGGGGGAGAGGCTGCACAACTCGAAGACTGTCGGCAGCATCCCTGAATTACACGTGTAGAAACTTGACTTGGTGTATATTCTGGGCAATAACAAAATAAAAGTTAGGGGGGAAAAAAAAGAAAGAAAACTTTATGGAGCACACCCAGATAGGGTCACCATGAGTTGAAGTTCAAGAGGAAAAAAAACTTCCCGTCTTTTTCATCTCTCCAGTCCCAAGCCTGGTACTGTGCCTGGCACACAAAAATGTGTGACTCAATGAGTAAAATATCTTCTCTGGTTGCTCAGTGCTGTCGTAGCAGTTTTGTCCACTCAAGGAGGAGTCCTGGTGGCATAAGGTTGGTGGTTCAAGCCTACCGGCCACTCCATGGGAAAAAGATGAGGCAGCGGGCTGCTAACAGAAAGGGAAGGTGTGTTTAGAACCCACCAGCTGCTTCATGGAAGGAGGAGGTGGCAGTTGGTTTTATAAGGAATTACAACCTCATAAACATGGAGTCCTGGAGTTCGTGGTGTAGCACTGTGGGTTAATGCGCTGGACTGAAAAGTCAGTTTGAACCACAAAATCGGTGGTTCAAGCACACCAGTCACTCCTCAGAAACCCTATACAAGGTCGCTGTGGGTTGGAACCGACTCAATGGCACTTAACAACAACAACAAGCAACATGGAGTACTGGTGTGGCCTGTAGGATAAGCACTGAGCTGCAGTTCCAAACCATCAGCTGCTCCTCAGAAACCCTATTTAGGGTTGCTGCAAGTCGGAACCAACTGGATGGTACTTAACAGGCACAACAGGGCAGTTCAACATTGTCCTACAGGGTCAGAATGAGACGGAATTCTGCTGGCTCTCACAGTGTCCAAACTTCTAAGAACAATTGCCTAGCCAGTTGAAAAATATGAAAGACAAATTCTTCCCATATTCTTTGACCCAGTCATCTTAAATCTCTGAAGGTATCCTAAGGAGAAATATTAAAGAGTATGCACAAGAGTGTTCCTCACTTACTGTTTATGTTGTTGTTGTTGTTGTTGTTGTTGTTATGTGCCGTGGAGTCGGTTCTGACTCATAGCGACCCTGTACAGGGTTTCTGAGGCTATAAATCTTTACAGGAGCAGAAATCCTCATCTTTCTCCCACGGAACAGCTGGTAGTTTCGAACTGCTGACCTTGCGGTTCGCAGCCCAATTCGTAACCACTATGCTACCAGAGCTCCTGTTTATAATCACTCCAAATTGGACATTGGGCTCAGGCCGCACCAACAGTTAAGAGCTCAGTTATTAACCAAAAGGCTGGCAGTTTGAATCTAACCAGAGGTGCCTAGAAAGAAAGACCTGCCAATCAATCTACTTCTGAAATGACCAACAAACTCACTGTCGTTGAGTGGATGCTGATCCATCACCTTCCTACAGGATAAGGATGAACTGCCCCAGAGGATTTCCAAAGCTCTATGGGTGCATTGCCTCATCTATCTTAATCAGAGCAGTTGGTGGGTTTGAACTACTGATTTTTCCTTTAGCAGCTGACTGCTTAGCCACTGCACCACCAGGGCTCCTCCCAAAAGGATCAGTCATTGAAATGCCAATGAAGTGCAGTTCGACTCTGAAACTCAGGGGGTAACCTTGTGTCCCAATCAACTCATTGTTAAATAGGAAATAATTCCAGAGTACCTCCATAGGAAATCGCTGAAAGTGAATCATTAGAGTAAGAGAGGGCTTCAGAAAGTGCTTAGAAAAATGGAATCCAAAGATAATGGAATTTGTCCATTAACTTTTTGAAGGCCCCTCGTAGACTGTTGAAATGGAGGTAGTGAATGGTAAGTTTGCTCTGATCCATATCATGCAAAAATTTAAACATATAATTTTTAAGTGTGGCACCAACAATTAACACAGTCAGCTATTAGCCAAAAGGTTGGAGGGTTGAGTCCACTCAGAGGCACTTCAAAAAAAAAAGGCCTGGTGATTTATTTCTGAAAGATTAGTCATTGACAATCCCAAGGTGGTCACTTCTACCCTGTCACACGTGGGGTCACCATGAGCTAGAACTAATTCAAGAGCAGCTTGGTTGGTTTCTGGTTGGTACATATAAAAAAGAAAGAAAAAGGATTTTTAGAATGTTCTTCAAACTGCTCAAAGCAGCCTCGGATCCAGATTATGTAAGCATATGCAGAAGAAAAAAAGAAATGATTTCACAGAATGTTTATTAAAATGTTCCAGGAAGTCTTCGTGTTCGGGGGTTTCAGAGAGAAAAGCATGTCAACCCCTTGCCTGGACTGTGAACACCCCACCGTTAAGACTCATCTGGCTTCTCTGTTTCCCATCAGGCTCTGAGCCAGGGGAAGGAGACTTAGGACCCATCCAGTGTTGTTTAACCAGGACAAATCAACAGGAAATTTATAAGGAATATAAGCTCACTTGCAAGGAGAAACATTTCTATTTGGATTCTGAATGCTGTCCGCTCCCCTGCTGGATTCTAGCTTACACCAAGAATCAATTTGACTTTGTCCCCACATGTCCTTTCCTCGGCTCTTACTGTCCTTCCATGCCCGGGTGTCCGGTGACCATAATCGTGACATACATTTTCTTCTTGGCTCAGTATCGTCTTGTACAGAGTCTGGCACCAATGTGACAAGGCAAGCTGAATGTCTATTTCAGCCTTGTCAAGTTGCACCCTGCAAGGTTTTAACTCCATTTTCCAGAGTCAAGTCAGAAATGAAGTTTAGAATTTGACTGGGCTCCAATACTCAGTGGGTGCCTACTACAGGCAATGCAGTGTTTTTTGGTGTTATGTGAGGGTCTCATAGCATCTCTCTCAAAGGGGAAATGGAGAAAGATGAAAACATGATAGAGCACCTACAGTATACTGCCTTGTGGAAAGTACTGGTACCCTTCATTTTAACTCAGTAAAATCAAGTAGTCAAGTATCACTGGTCCTGTAGGAAGCAGTCTAGGTTGCACTAAGGCACTGGAGAAAAACAAGGCTTCAGAAACTGACAGAATCCAAATTGAAATCGTTCAACAAACTCATGCAGCACTGGACACAGTCACACATCTATGTCAAGAAGTACGGAAAACCTGGCCAAACAATTGGAAGACATCCATATTCTGTCCATCCCAATGGAATGTAGAAATCATGGAATGGTAACACTAATGTCACATGCAAGTAAAAGTTTGCTGAAGATCATTTATAAACTATTGCAGCAGTGCATCCGGCAAGTCGCTGTCAGAAATTCAAGCTGAATTCAGAACCATGAAACAAGGGATTTCATTACTGGCATCAGATGGATCTTGGCTGAAAGCAGAGAATATCAGAAAGATGTTTACTTGTGCTTTATGGAATATGCAAAGGCATTTAACTTTGTGGATCACAACAAGCTATGGGTAATATTAAGAAGAATAGAAATTCTAGAACAGTTAATTGTGCTCATGAGGAACCTGTACATAGACCAAGAAGCAATCATTGGAACCGAACAAGGGGATGCTGAATGGTTTAAAACTATGAAAGTCTGTATCCTTTCACCATACTTATTCAATCTATATGCTGAGCAAATAATCCGAGAATCTGGATTCTATGAGAAAGAATGTGACATCAGAA
>NW_006408620.1:9072104-9074600 GCF_000296735.1 Chrysochloris asiatica | reverse complement strand
TGAACATCAACCATTTCCTTTTGGTACAGTGACTTTGTGTATTTCTTCCATCTTATTTTGATGCTTTCTGCATCATTCAAATTTGAGTTAGGGTGCTGGATTTTGAAAGTACCATGGACTGCCAAAAGAACAAATGTGTTTTGGAAGAATTGCAGCCAAATTGCTTCTTAGAAGAGAAGATGGCCAGATTTTATCTCTGACACTCTGGGCATGTTATCAGGAAGAAGAAGGACATCATACTGGGTAAAGTGGAGGGTCATGAAAAAGATGAAGATCCCTGAGGAGATGGATAGATACATGGCAGCAGAAATGGGCTCAAGTTAATAACAACTGTGAGGATGGTACAGGCCTGAGCAGCATTTTCTTGGGTTGGGCATGGGGTCGCTATGGGTCGGAACCAACTCGATGGCACCTAACAACAAGACCCATGTAATTGTATTGGCAGCCATTTTTATATTTTAATGATGTCGTTGTTGTTGTTAAGTGCCGTTGAGTCGGTTCCGTCCCATAGCGACCCTGTACAGGGTTTCCGAGGATGTAAATCTTTACGGGAGTAGAAAGCCTCATCTTTCTCCTGCGGAGTGGCTGGTAGTTTCGAACCGTTGACCTTAAGGTTCGCAGCCCGATTCGTAACCACTACGCTACGCTTTAATGGTGAGGGGAGGGAAATTATTTTACTTCCGGAAAAGTAAACCCTGCGCTCAGCAAGTTAAGAAGAAGGATTGGGAAGGCACTTCACCAGAGGATTTGCCTTCAGACCTCTACTCTAGATCTTGACACTGAAAATACAGCCCTGACACTGAGTCGATTTCAACTCTTGGTGACTCTAAAGGACCAAGTAGAGTTGTCTTGTAGGGTTTCCAAGGCTACACAACTTCTAAGGAAGCAGACTGTCACATCCTTCTTCCATGGAGCACCTGCTGGGTTTAAGCCAACTTTTCAAGTAGCAGCCTGATGCTTAACCCAATGTGCTATCAGGGCTTCCTTATTGACATTGTTGTTGTTAAGCACTGTTGAATCGGTTTCGACTCATAGCAATCCCATATAGGGTCTCCAAGGCTGTAAATCTTTGCAGGAGTAGAAAAACTCAACTTTCTCCTAAGGAGTGTCTGGTGGGCTCTAAAAATTCAACTTGCGGTTCACAGTCCAGTGCTTATCCTACAATAGCACCATACTCCCTTACTGGCACTGTGTGGTTGTGCTGTCGAGTTGGTTCTGATTCATAGCAACTCTGTATAGGGTTTCTGAAGAGCAGCTGGTGGGTTTGAACTGAACCTAGTGCTTGGCACCAGGGAGATCATATCCATACCCAGAATATTAGCAAGGAATGTAGTCAATTAACCCCAGAATTCATTCATTTATTGGACCCACTGCCACTGAGTGGATCCCGACTCCCAGGGACCCAACAGGATAAAGTAGAGCTCTTCCCTACGGTCTCAAGTCTGTAAATCTTCTTGGGAGCAGAGTGCCTCATGGTTTGGGTCTCATCATAGCCTCCAAAGAAGGCTGCAGTGACTGCAGGAGGTCTCCCAGGTGCCCCAGAAGAGGAACTGCCAGGTTCTCCCTTGTTTGGGCCTCTTGACAGCCTTGTTGGAATTGAATCCCCAGGTGGTAAAAGTTCATGAAATACTAGGAAAACTAGCAAAGTCCCAAGAGCCAAAATGGATTTGCCAATGCCGCTGAGCTCTCTGCTGATTCCAAGTTGAATCTCTGGGTTTTCTGACTGGTGTACCATGCCCACGGAGCCTGGGAAGAACTCCAATGTGAGACCTGATTGGGTCTTTGAGACCAGGTGAAGTCCTTGCTGATACAAAGAGTTAAAAAATTACATTTGTAAATAGCACTGAATGGAGATTCTGTCGTACATCCGGTAATTCATTTCAATCTTCTGATCTTAGTTTCATCATCTGGAAACTGGAGCATAATGCATTTACTGTCTCATCACACAGTGTCCAAAGAATGGGAAGAAAATGGTTGTGGATGCACTCTGGAAGCTCTCTACCTTGCTGAATAAAGAGTTTCAACTAATTGTACTACGAGATGGGTCCCTGCACTGGTTGTATTTCATTTGCCAACCCACCTCAAATTTCACTCTCCACCCTACTCCGCAAGGGGGGCGGGTCTGTAGAGATTGTATTAACTGGCTCCCTTGCCCCTCAGCCTGTAATTGGGTTTGGCCAATCAGAGGTAATGGGTAAACTTCTAGACATCAAGATAGCTAGAACTTCATCTCTTGGCAGTGGGGCATAACTGCGGAACCTTGGACACATGACTAAGCTTCAGTCTCCTTACCTGTGAAATGAGACTAGCTATGTTCCTGTTGTTAGGTACTGTTAAGTTAGCTCGGACTCATGGTGACTCATAATGGGACAGCAGAATAAAATTCTGTCTGGCCCTGGACCATCCTCACAACCACTGTCACATCTGAGCCCAATGTTGCAGCCATTGTGTCAATCCATCTCCTTGAGGGTCTTCCTCTTTTCCACTGACCCCCTA
>NW_006408620.1:9068753-9069304 GCF_000296735.1 Chrysochloris asiatica | reverse complement strand
AAAAAAAAAAAAAAAAAATTAAATGAGAACATGGGCAACGTAGTTAGCACCACATAAATAAGCACTGAATAAAGGGCACCTATGATGGTTTCTGTTCCTTTTACTATCATCATCATCATCATCACCAGTCATCTTCATCAACATCATCATAATTACCATGAACACCACCACCACCATCATCACCATCATCATTCTGCCATATTAGAAGCCAGCTGGTAACTAAGATGGAAAATCAGAATAAATCAAAGACTAAACCACATCGTCAAAGCCATATTTTCTAGGGTTGTTGTTACTATTATAAATATTATTCTGTGGTATATACATTATTAATAAGGTTTTATTATATCTTTATTTCCCTCTGTATTGCTGAGTTTGTAGTAGAACTTTGGGCATTCTGAGCTGGTCCCAGCTATATTAAAGCTACTGGAATCAACTTGGTTTTGACCCAAAGAGACCCTGCAGGACAGAGTCGAGTCCTGGTGTGGTGCTGTAGGATCAGCACTGGACCACAGTTTGGTTTGAATCGCTAGGTCAGTGATTCAAACTCACCA